>NC_056737.1:42728445-42815945 GCF_019279795.1 Protopterus annectens
TCTTTTTGCATGCTTTATTGTTATGTCATTCTTTCTTCATAGATATATATATATATATATATATATATATATATATATATATATATATATATGTGTGTGTGTATATAGATATATATATATATATATATATATATATATATATGTGTGTGTGTGTATATAGAGATATATATATATATATATATATATATATATATATATATATATATATTATATATATGTATATATATATTATATATCTGTATATACTTTCTGTATTTCCTATGCTGGGCACTGCTTAGACCCATGCAAGTGCACTCAGACTTGCTTACTGGTACTTATATGTGTTTACTGCTGCTTATTTGTGCTTACACCTCCTTACTAGTACCTTATTCATTATGACAGTGCCACTTTGCTTGAATGATACTTAAGTTAAATATCTCATGCTATACTCTTATGTCCGTTTTACGGCAAAATGACATTAATTCCACATGGAAAATGATATGTACTATTGCTGGGCTTGAACCATGAATGCCTGTTTGTTAGGCGGATGCTCTAAACACTAGACTATTGAGACTTACGTTAATTCCTCATGTTTTTCTCTATTTGAATGAATATGATGTGTAAGCTACGCTCGGTGGAGGGCAGCGATGCTCAGACACGCTGTGCTTTGCTTACACCTTTGATATTGCCGCAATTCGAATGTATAATAGGGACACAGGGACAGGGAATTTAATTGTGAAAGTTCTAAGGACAGGGCTCAACATTCTACTACGTGCTTGTGTATTTACTACTTCGATTTTATTTCACTGTTCATGGACACTCTTGTATGCTTATCATACATTTTGGTATCCACGGACACTGAATTACTGACTTACTATTAGGGACAGAGTCTACTAGTAGGCATAGTAGGTTTTGCAAGTGTCTGGGCATGTTTACGCCTCTGTAGAATACTTGTACATGCCCCCTGCACTCGCACATGTTTCCTGTGCACGTCGAGGGTGTGGCGGCGCGCCCTCATACATATTCATATGGTGTTGCTGTGCCATCTGTAGTGAGGATGCTCGGCCCAAGGCTAAAACTGTTCTTAAACTGAGCTTCTTGAATCCCTGGGTATGTTTTTTACTTGAGCCATGAAACAGATATAGAATTCCTTAGGTTTACAGATTACCTCACTACTAAATTTAACATGGGTGAAACAGTTCATTCTATCTTTCTTACTCTACCGAAGCTTTTTGAATTGGTTAACAATATAATGCAGGCTAGCTTGAAGTGCTTTAGCCTGTCCAAGAAGTCCATAATATGGATCTTGTAAGGGGTCTATATTATATGCTTGAAGGTTTAAAACTTCGACTCTCACATGATCGACACCATATGAACGAAGTTTTAAAACTTTGAACAAATAATAAAAAATTAAAACAAAAAAACAAAAAATTTACCTGGACGCTCCGGGCAGGGGGGCAAGCCTCCCATATCCCCACTACTTAAATGTACCAACTCAGATATCGCACTAGATTAAAGTAAAGGGAAATATTCCCTATGGCGATCTCCATTGAAACTTGCGAGTTTTCAAAAGTTCAGTCATGTGGTGTCAACCATATGAGGCTCAAACTTTTGAATGTCCGCAATTTCTAATGGAACCCTCTTGTAAGTTACATGACTGATCAGGAACAGACAGTTCTCTGTGGAATGACACCATACCCGAAGTATTCAGAGTAGGCGTCCCAAAATATCTGTAAATTGTGGCAAAGCCAAGCTAATATAATACACAGATGACTCAGCTCATCTTTGTTCTGCAGAAACAGGAAAGGGGGTCTACGCCCATGTTCAGTAAAGTCCTAGTTAAACACAGTCATTGATTGAACAGTCTGGCCTACATCTAAATGTAGTGAACAACAACTATCTAATCCTCTGGAATTTTCCTTTTCTTTTTTCTTAACAAGAACATCTTTATTAAATTATCACATATGACATAGACACTCATGCATTTATATAAATGAAAACAAATCATAATGACAGTTTTAGTTGCAAACATTGTACATCACTTACAATCTATCCATTCATTGTCAGTCAGATATTACATAGCTCAATCAAATCCTGCCATCTTTTAAACCTCATTCCTCTTCTGCATGTATTGTTCCCAGAATTTCCATTTTTTATATATAATTTGCTCCTACCCTTTTCTAAAGATAACACTTTCAGTTGTTTTATCTGTTATTATATTCACTACTTCTAGTACAGTTGGTTTAGACTCTGTTTTCCATTTTCTAGTAATTGCTTTTTTGTCAGCCACCGTAATTAAATTCAGCAAGGCCTTATTATGTCCAGGCAATTCCGATTCTGTATCATAGTTCAAAAAAAATAATTTCCTTAGTTAACCAATTTGTTCATTCAGTATCTCTGACAGAGTAGTCTGCAGGGAATCTTTAAAGTTTGCCAACTCATTACACTTCCAGAAAATATGTTCCCAATTACTTCTTTCTTCCCCATCACACCTCCAACATTTGTTGTCCACCTGAGGAAAAATTCTTTGGAGTCTATTTGGGGTATAAAAATACCAATGAAAACACTTCTAAACAAATATCCTAAATCTTCTAGACATTGTTGCATATTTGGGAGACATACATATACCACTCATAGTTTCTTTGTGAATTTCATATCCAATCTCTCTTCCCAATCCTTTCTAACCTCCTCTGATTGATTCTTATAGTTATCACGCAATATTTTATATGCTCTATAAATTATTCCTTTTTTAACAACAGTTTCTGTTCTAGATACTACTAAAATCTCTCAGTGCTGGTCTTTCACTTAGGATCCCCATATTTCTTTCTCTCTGCCTGTACTCTGATATCAGTCCTTGATAGCAAAGGCAATCTCCAGCCTGCAGTCTAAATAAATTATTGGTCTCTTCTCATTCTATTACCTTTCCTTCTCTAATTATTTGCTCCCAAAACCTCGGTTCTTTTGCTAGTTTTCTCCAATAAATTCCAGCCCCCGCTTTCCTATTGTCTGTATCCCAATGACACTAATTTCTATCGGCAGAATCTCCTTCCTCCATTCCCATGACGGCTTAGTTCTTAGAATACTTTGTGCTACTTTATGAATATAATATTCTGTACGGTTATTCTTATTCTCCTTAAGGATCTGCATCCAAAATCCCAGTCTCTCCTTGTTTCTTGAACTTCCTCTGTTTCATCATCATCCCTTTCCACTTTGAATTACAGGTTTCTGCTTGTGCTATGTATAGGAGCCTTAACTGTGTAGCTCTGAAATACCCCTTCAAATTGGGTAATCCCAAACCGCCTTGTTCTACTGGAAGAATCAGCTTATCCCACTTGACTCTTGTCGTCTTCCCCTCCCAGACAAAACCCTTCAGCTCTTTATTAATTGCTATTCACAACATCTCTTCTGGTTGATAAAAATACCCCTGACCTGTATATAAAACTAAAGGGACTAAAAACATTTTCACTGCTTGCATCCTGCTATCCATATCCATATAACAGAGCTTCCAATTTCTAAGTTTTTATATTATCTTTTGTTTAGTCTCTTCCCACATATCCTTAGCTGCCACACCAGAATCCTTTTTAATCCATACTCCTAAATACTTTATTTTTATCATGTCCCCATAAATATGGATATTGCTGAACCAATTTGAGTATAGGTGGATAATTTACAGGTGCTGTCTTTGTCTTAGCTTCATTAATTTTGTATCCTGAAAAGATATGAAACTGCCTCAAAAAGTTCCACAACACTGAAATATCCTTTTCCTGGTTTTATCATGTATCACATATAAGATATCATTTGCAAATGCAGCCATCTTTTCTTGACTACCATACCAATTATATCCTTGAATTTCTGAGTCCATTATTTTCTTTGCCAATGTTTCTAAATATAATGCAAACAACAAAAGGAAAAGAGGACACCCCTGCCTGTTCCCTCTGCTCAAACAGAAATTGGAGCCCACCAACTTTAATTTTCACCTCCAATCCCTCATATATCCTCGTAATCCACCTTATAATTTTATCAGGGAATGTAAATGCTTCCATTACCTTGCTCATAAACCCCCTGCTTACTCTGTCGCATGTTTTCTCTGCATCAAGACCCACCAACAACAGTAGTATTTTCCAACATTTGGCTTCCCTCTGGATCATCAATGTTCTATTAATGTTATCAGGTGGTTGCCTCCCCCTTCAAAAAAAAACACAATGATCCATATCTATCAATTTTGGCATCACCTTTGCAATTCTTTTAGGCGTTATAGATGCAAATACTTTATAATTATGGTTTAGGATTGAAATTGGCCTGTATGAAGCTGGATCTGATGGGTCTTTACCCTGTTTAGGTATTACAGCCACCACCATTTTCTTCCAAGATGTTGGTGCTTCTCCCCATCTTGAAATACTGTTAAACAAAGCTTTCTAGATCTGTATCAGGTTTTTCCCTCCTAGCTTCCAAACTTCCATTGGAATACCATCTATTCCTGGGGACTTTTCTGTGGATTGGTCATACATCTCCATTTTTATCTCATCTCTTCCCATCCTGTTAGTAATTGAGCCTCATCTACCGCTAATCTTGGCATATTTAATTCTTCCATAAACATTTCCATCTGCACCTTCTCTTGATTTCCATATTTACCTGCTTTATACAGACTTTCATAAAATTTCTGAAATATGTCTAATACTTCTACAGGATCTCTTATCTTCTGTGTTATAGAGTCCCTAAACTTGGTGATAGGCCCTTCCTACTTTTTGTTGCCTGAGTAGTCGTGCTAAACTTTTTTGTGCTCCAGAGCTATTATCAAAAAACAGTTGCTTAACAGCAATCTTTCTAAACTCTTGCAAATTATTAAGGTAATTTCTGTTTAGCATTCTGCAGTTGTGTCTCTTCTTGTTCAGATTCCCCATATTCTGCAATACTTTAACATTTGTCAGTACTTCTAAGAAATTCTTGTTACTTCTTAACCATATCTCTCGCTTATTTCCATCCTATTTTTAAACTCTACTTTAATTTTATCTCACTATCTAGCTATATTTTCAGAAGAAGGTTCTATCTTCTCTAATAATTCCCAAATAACGTCCACTACCCATTCCTTAAATTCCTCTCTTTTCAACTGATAGGTGGGAAAGTGCCAGTGTCTCATTTTTATTTCATCGCCATGCATTGTTATTTTAATTATTAGCACAAGATCTGACACAGGCATTGGATGTGTCTCAAAACTTTCAGTTAGATGCACGTTAGTTCTGTCTAGCCTAGCCAAGTTTTTGTATCTTGGGAAATAATATGTAAATTCACATTTTCCATGCCAAATATTTTCATAAATTTCTTCAAAAATCTATAATTTGTTATATTTTCCCTTCTGCCCCCGAAACATCTTCACTGCCGCAAATCAAATTCTAGTCCCCAACTTTAGTAATATTCCCTGCTGAAAGCTGATTATTTCTCACAGAATTGTCTTAAGCTCATTACAGCAGTTTTAAGTGGAATATAAGTACATGCCAGTGGCCCCTAGTACTACAAATCTACCATTATTATCTTTTTTTTTATCCTCATCTATCACTATTGGAGCTCCTCTTACAATTAATATAAGTGCTTCCTCTTTTCCCATCCCAGATATTCCTCTAAATAAGCATCTTGAAAAACCTTTCTTTATCAAATTCACATGCTCAGTCCTTTCTAAATGTTTCTCCTGTAGCATAATTATTTGTACTCTACATTTTTATATAGTTCACTCTTTCTTTTTTGTATATCTGTGACACCATTTACATTTATATAAAATATAGAAAGCGTCATTAAGATAAAAAGTTATTATTCCCACTTTTTATGTGTAACAGCTTTTTTAATTATCTAGTTCCAGTTTTTGTGATACATGCATACACTGTCTGGCAGATTGATCTTTTATACAGTTGTTTCTTGTCATATCCATTTAAGCCTGTGACAACAGCAGGTACTCCAGCCATGCCAGGAAGAAGTAGGGCAGTTGTTGTATGACTTGTGGCAGCAGAGCTAGGTGGAATTTTGTAAATAATTGTATGTCAAGATGCTTGTGCTGAAATATTTTTATGAGCTTGTGTTAATTGTGTTAAAATGTATCAAAAGTGCACCCCACTGAAATGAAGAGAAATGCACATGTATTATGGTATCTGAATTAACTGTATATGTTTTAATAGAGGAAACTGGCACAGCAATGGTTAACCAGCTGGCTTATTTTAAGAAAAACAAGGGAAATGTAAATGAGCTGTTAAATCATTGAACGTCACCCCACAGTGCTAAGTAGGTCTGGAGATGGTAGGTCTGGGAGCATCCATTATCTGTTAGCTTTTGTAAAGAAGGCGGGAAGTGTTGTAAATGTTTCTGGCTCCTAGGCATTGCCATAAAAGCTCTAAATGTGTATTGTAGCAATCTGCTAAAGTCCCGTCTCAGACTTCAAAAGGAGATACTGTGGGAACCTAGAGTCAAGTGACCAGACAAGGTCATTCTGCCAGTCATCTTGGATATTATATTTTGCAGGAAGTATTCTCAGAAGTATAGATTATTCTGTTTGGGAAGCCTGACTAGAAAGACTGCTCACATACTACTTCTTGCCTTACACAAGTAAGTTATTAGGGAACAGTATAATTCTCTTAGATTCAGTCAGGAATATACTGAAGCTTAGTTTAGAGATATTGTTTTTCTTTACTTCTGTGAGTTTGTCCATCAATGTTGTTTTCAATATTTTATGTGATTTGAACTCTGTGGTTTATTGTGAATATATATTCAGTATTTTGATCTTCTTTTATTATCTATTAATAAATTTTAAACTTTTATCATGGCTGGTTCTTGCAGAGACTACTTAACCTTTGAGATTACTTATTTGGTGACACTGTGTGGGCCACTCCAGGAGCCCTAGCCATCTTGGTGAACTACTACCATTTGTATTAATATTGCACAGTGTAATTGGACACCCATTGTTAAGGGCCTTAGAGTAGCTGATTGTGAAGTGTCTGGTGTCAGTGATAACTACCTTATACTCTGGGCGAAAGGAGACACAGCAGGTAAACCTCTGCCAGTCTTTCCCAGGTGTGTGTGTGTGTGTGTGTGTTTGTGTGTAAAAATTAAATCTGTGTGTGTGTGTGTGTGTGTGTGTGTGTGTGTGTGTGTGTGTGTGTGTGCTACTTGGGGCAGGGACACGGAGCACTGGGTTTACAGAGAGGGTGCTGGAGGACTTGGCTTGGAGACACAGCTGATGACCTAACCATACAGCTGTACCAGTGGGGAGTCTTATTGGGGATCTGGAGGGTGACAGATATACAGATATCCAGACCTCAAGCTGAGTGTGTTCCCTGTGTGCTCTTAAGGGAAATCATACATGATGCAGAGAGGTCTGCATCTGGAAATACTGAGTGTATCCATTTGTATTTCAAGTGCACATCCCTCTCCAGTGACAGTGGTGAGGATTCAGGCTGCTTGATTACTGGCCCAGCATTAGGATGACACAAATTGGTGCCCATCACATACTGGTAGCAGTGGTGGGCATCACAGAGCCTACGTTTCATCTTACTAAACTTTTTGTTTTATTGAAAGCCCTCAAACAAAAACAAAAAATACACCCCAATACACCCCTAAAACCTATTAACTTAATACAACAACACAAAACTATGTACATCTTTTTACCCTTCTAATAGGAACAATCATCCCAAACTGACAGCTGCACTCACAAACCTAGATTAATCTAAAAGAAGGCTATCCATGCTAAGATGGATGGTACAGCCTGTGCTTTTACTAAATGTGGCCTGGTTTTGTCTTATATTTATTGCTATCCCAGACTGGGAGAGCACTTGAATGCTTTCAAGAAACATTATCTCCTAGCCCTTGAAAGAAAGTATTATTCTGGTTTTATTGCTCTTTATCAGATTGTCTCCATGCAGATAAGAGAACCAGACACAGAGCCGCTTCTACAAATATTTATTTGCTAATGGAAAACTTTATTATATCAAATGTTCTTTTTTTATTTACTTGTTACTAGATCAAGCCATGAGCTTTGATCCAATCATTCCCCAAAAGCACATATTTTTTTTTTGTATCAGGCTCTTTTGACCAGACTTCTTTTTTACTTTGCAGTGCCTACATATCTTAAAACTGAGAAATAAAAAAAAAAACAAAATGCTACCACGTGGTGTAAAGTCGTAACTATAGAAAAATGTATTTAACATGTCAAACCATAAATACTTAGTGCTTTCACCCTCTTATACACAGGGCTTCATCATAGTAAGCCCATTCAACATAAAACACTTATTTAAACAGAATAAAATCATGTGATTCTAGCATCTGACCTTAAATTGACACTTAGTTCTTAAAAAAAAACATCTCTACCTAAACATCTTGTGCTGTTCTCCTAAAATAAGAAATCATAACAAGTAAACAACACTAGAAGGCATAAATGTTTATATAAATGTTAAAAGTAATAAAATATTCAGTAGTTAAATGTTAAAACATTAAAAAGGCATTCTAAATTATTTACAATAAAACTCATTCCAATATTATATTCTATCTTAGATGCCCTAAGCTTCAAAATGCAACTTAAAGAACAACTCTCACTGATCCCTGGTGGTGATGTTGCATTAGTTCTAAGTTGCCATTCCATCTCTAGTCTCTCCAAATGTGTTTTAGTGTCACCTCCTGTCATTGTGAATTATTCTATCAATGACAAAAAATATGAATTTGTTAAACTTTCTACATGACAAATTGTGAATATAAAGGGCATTTTCAGTCATTTTGTTCCTAATGTCCCTTACATGTTTAGTTATTCTTTCCCTTAACTTTCTAGTGGTTTTACTCATATAGAAAGTTGAACATGATATACAGGTTGCAATATACACCATTTTAGTGTTAAAATTACAGTGTCCTGGACAGGGTATACTACGGTTATATCCATCCACTATTACATTTAGACCAATGTTAATGTATTTACAAGTCCTGCACATATTACACTTTGACATAACGGATCTGTAGCTCCTTGTATTTTTAGGTTTCTCAAGACAATTTTTCAAGTTATGCCCCCTACTAAATGTAACCTTTGATTTCTCTCCCAAAATCTGTTTCATGCCGTAATCAAACACACAATCCCAGCAGCTGTTTACTGCTGTTCTTAGCTTTAATGTGTCTTGACTGTAAGGAAGTACCAACATCTTCTCTGGAAACATTTGACTCACTGGACTAAAAGTCATCCCCTCATTAGTTAGCAAAATAGGGGTAAACATTTCTTCTCTTTTCTTTGGGACCTCATTTCTGATTTTGATTAATAATTTGATTGGAGACCCCCGCTCCCTAAACATACCTCAAACCTTTTGTTGTCACTAATAAATCTTGAAATCCTTACCATTTGTCCCTTATTGACACTTTTTTTCTGATACAACAAAAACTAGGAATACTGTACCACATAGGAAAACTGTGTGACTGCTAACAGTATACTGTGTGACTGCTAACAGTATAAATATAAGTCCCAACAAACGATATAATGAATGCAGTCCACAGAGGAGACAAAAATTGAATAACCACAGTCATAAAATATAAAAAATACATTTAATTATGAATGGTAAGCGCTTTCACTAAATAGCTTCATCAGACCTCATCTGTGGACTGCAATCGTTATATCGTTTGTTGGGACTTTTTTTCTGATGTAAGAGGTGACAACTTTCAAAATGTAATAAGGAATTAGAATAGGTATTTTTTTCTAAAGATACTCGATCCTAGTTTGTTAGTGTCTTTATCCTTATATAATAAAATGTCAAGAAACTCAATTTCCTCTGTACCTATCTTGTGTGTGAATTTCAAGAAGGGTGGTGTTGTATTCAGATATTCAATAAATTCACCAATTTCTTCAGTGGTATCTTTCCAAAACACTAGTATGTTGTCCAAAAACCTTAACCATGTAATTATTTTATCCATACTTTGGGAGGGGAACACCCATTTTTTCTCCCATTCGGACAACACCAGGTTTGCATATATTGGGGTGCATTTTGCACCCATAGCTACATCAGAAATTTGGTGAAAATATTCCCCTTCAAAGTATGAAAAGTTATGTAGGACTAGTTCCTTAAGTTCCATTAATAAATTTCTTCTGACATTGTGTATACCCTCCCTGTCAATTAAGGCATCACCAAAAAGTTCAAAACCCTCATTGTGTGGGATTACTGTAAATAAATTAATAACATCCACAATGATGAAAACAAATCTCTCATTAGTAGCTAAATCTCTGAGGGTTTCCAAACAATGCCAAGAGTCACTGAGAATATGTTTGTAACTCTTGACTACTTGTTTTACAATGAAAGTCGATAAATGCTGCTATGGGTTCAGTTTTAGAACTCATAGCAGCTACAATTGGTCTGAATGGGGGGTTGTGAATATCCTTGTGGATTTTTGGAATGCCAAAGATTGAAGGGACGACCGGTGTATGTACTGACAAAAAATATATATATTCATTCTGATCAATAACTCCTTGAGTCAATAAAACATGTAACACACAATCAATCTTGGCATAAGCACTCCTGATTTCATTAACTGATTCTCTCTTGTATGTGTTGGAATCATTCAATAAATCATACATTTTAAACACATAATCCACTTGGTTCATAATCACTACACCTCCACCCTTGTCTGGCTTCATTATTCTAAGGTCCTTTGATTCACTTAAACATTTTAAACGCTGCCTTTCCTCTACAGTCAAATTATCATCACCACCTTTTCCATTTTTTAAGATTCCACTCATTTCTTTTTCACAAACTTTTTGAAAATGGTTACTATCCCATTTAATGGGGGCATAAAAGTGCTTTTTCTTTTTATCTGATAGCATGGCCCAAATATATTGTTCTGCCTATTGTGAAAAAATACACATAGATTCAATTGCCTCGTGTACAATCTAAGATTAATCAAAACCTTTGCTACACCATGTTTAAACTTAGGCACAAAAGAAAAATTTTTTTTCAACAGAGACAAATGGGCATCATTAATTTCCAAGTCTGACAGGTTGCAAACAGTAAAACCATCACTAGTAATAAAAGACCCAGTTCTGTAGTCAGTAAGGTTCATCTTAAAACTGAACAAAGGAAAGAAGAAAAAAACAGGTACTGGCAACCACGCTGAACAACTTCATAACCTTTGTTTAAAATACAATTAAAAACACAGGAATGAGCGCTTGATGTATCTGAAGAAGGGCTTGGTCCCGAAAAAGCTCATTCCCTAGCAAGCCTGTCCTGTCCCACCGTAAGCTACTAGCATCGCCCGAGCTTGATACATCCTGCCCTCCCCATCTCCCAAGGCGTTTCTCCCTCTCACCACCTTGAACTACCAACCTGTGACAACCAAATAAACCCAAAAAGGGTTCCTATAAAGAAGGATAAGAAACCTGCTGCTGCCTAAAGTTATACCAGTCTTGATATGTCCTACCCTCCCATCTCCCAAGGCGTTTCTCACTCTCACCACCTTGAACTATCAACCTGTGACAGCCAAATAAACCCAAAAAGGGTTCCTAAAAAGCATAAGAAACCTGCTGCTGCCTAAAGTTATACCAGTCTTGATACGTCCTGCCCTCCCATCTCCCAAGGCATTTCTCCCTCTCACCACCTTGAACTATCAACCTGTGACAAACAAATAAACCCAAAAAGGGTTCCTATAAAGAAGGATAAGAAACCTGCTGCTGCACAAAGTTATACCAGAACTATTGTTTGCTTTTTTCTCTGATTAAGCAGTCTGCCTAGTGTTGTGCCACTCTGTGCGTTGCTAGCAGCCTGCCCTCATTCCCCATTTTGTCCCTCTTCTCTCTTCAGCTGCAGTTACCTAGGTCTGCCATTAGGTGTTAGTGCAAACCCTTATAGGTTCATAGGTTGGTACTAGGCTATCGGCACTAGGGCCTATACAAGCCTAGCCATAACAATTCCCTGGCTATTTCTTCCCAAACTGTTTACTTCCCTGGACCCCTGTCTATCAGGGTGACTGACGTGATCTCCAGGGTGAATTTCCTTTCTCCCATCCAATCGTCAAGGTTCCTTTTGAAGAGGGCCAAAGAGGTGCTCTGCTTGACATGTATGGGCAGTCTATTCCAGAGTCTGGGGAGTCTCTGGGTCAGGAACCTATCCCTCCAGCATGTTTTGTTTATTGTGAAGACACGGTTTAGATCCCTGGAGCGTATGGCTCTGAGGGATTGGGATTTCTTTAAGTGTAGCATGTCCAATAGCTCTGGGTTTGACATGGCCTTGCATGTTAAGCAGACATCTCCTCTGACTAGACGATATGCGACAGAGTATAGCTGGAGTTTTTTAAGGCGGTCAGTGTAGGGCATCTGCTTTAGGCCTGTGATTCCCTAACCATAACCTCATTTGCTCTAGGTTTGAGTTAAGCTTTCCCCACTGTACTTAGTGTTTAGCACCATTCTGTAGCTCACTCTTTGCATTGGTTACAGTCCACATTTACCCCAAATACAATTGTATCCCAGCTAACGCTTACCTGTGCTGTCTTGTTTCCTTACTGCTTAACATCCAATCCCACTGATTGTTCCTGTAGGCTTCCTCCTCTCTCAGCTCTTCCTGCTCCGTTTGCCCTGTGGGCTCACTCCGCTCCCCTACCCTGCCCCCAATTCTCACCTGCCCCCAGCATGTCTACCTTTATAGCTCTCTAACCACTCCCACATAACTGCCTAGCAAAAGAAGTCCCTCCTTCCCTCCACTCCCTATTACTATCCTCAGCCTGTTTTCTTACACCCACCCTCTGCCCTTTGCTTTACTCATCCTTCACCCAGCAACATCTCTGTCTACACATCCACACACTAACCATTGTAACTACTCCTCTCCCATTTATTAACTGTCTCTCCACTTAACTTGCATCTAACACCTATCATGCAAACAAAACCTGCTCATGCTCTACTGTCCTTATTTCAAAGCCTCATCCTCTTCTACCTACTCTACTACACTAGTCTTCCACAGTTCTAGTACTCACCTCCCTTTCACACAACTGATATACATGTTAAAAAAGACTCTCCCTCAACAACCCAAGTCTCTTCCCACCTCTATAAACATAATATACATTTTCTGTTTCAAAGGAAGCTCTTCCTTACTCCTTGTAAACCACTTTCCATACCTACCAAGCTAACCTCATTCGGTTCCAATACCCAAATCTATAACCCCTTAGAACATAGATACCTATCCATTCTCTATTCTAAATTAGTCACCCTCCTCCTCCGCTCTGGAGATATACACCCTAACCCAGGGCCTTCAAATAACTCCACTTCCAAACCAAACTCACATAGTTCTCCCGTCCCCCACAAATCTCTTCTCCTTGCTACACTTAATGCCAGGAGCCTTTGTAATAAAATACCTGCCTTTCATGCCTGGATCTCCAACAACAAACCTGATATTCTCTGATAGGTTCATAGGTAGGTACTAGGCTATCGGCCCAAGGGCCTAAGTAAGCCTAGCCAACAAAGTTCCCTGGCTTATGGGAACCCATGAAAGTTAATTTCCTGTGCTCCTGTCGAGCAGAGCCACAGAAGTGATCCCCGGGGTGTATCTCCTATTCCCCATCCACTCATCAAGATTTTTCTTGAAGAATGTTAATGAGGAACTTTGCTTGACATAGATGGGTAGTTTGTTACAGAGTATGGGAAGTCTCTGAGACAGGAATCTATCCCTCCAGCAAGTCCTGTTTATTGTGGTGACAAGGTATAGGTCCCGAGAGCGTGTAGCTCGGAGGGATTGGGATTTCTTTAGGTGTAGCATGTCCAACAGCTCTGGGATTGACATAGCTTTATATGTTAGGCAAAGATCACCTTGGAGTAGGCAATATGCTACAGAGTAAAGCTGTCTCTATCACAGAGACCTGGCTAAAGCCACACATAAAAGATACAGAAATAACGCCCCCTAACTATAAACTCATAAGAAGTGACAGATCCCAAAAGAAAGGTGGAGGAGTAGCCTTATTCTTCTCCTCCTCCTTAACAGTGACACCCTATACTAAGCCCATACCCTCATTTGACACTGCCGAGCTAACCCTCACCCTTCTCAGAGTAAACAACAATAAAACTTTATGCATTGCCACCCTGTACATACCACCTGGTAACAATATCCCTGTTCTGGAAGATATTATTGCCTGGTTTACTTCCAACATAAATAATGAGGCAATAATCTTAGGCGATGTCAACATTAACTGGTCTTCCATTGACTCATCTACCCCTTCTCAAAGCGTCAACCTATATCAATTCACTCAGCTAATCAAAACTCCTACTAGACCAAATAAAGATTACACCACAGGTAGCATCCTTGACTGGATACTAGTTTCCCACCCAAACCGAATTTCTGATAGTGGTACTCTCCCTGACTCCACTAGTGACCATCTCCCTGCCTACATACACCATTCCCCTTCCCCCCTCCTCCTTCAGCACAAACACATTACTACCCGCAACATGCAAAACTTCAACCCCCTACTCTTCTCTAATGCCTTAAAACAGTTAGACTGGAACCCTCTCAAGGTCCCTTCCTTTAGACACCACTGTCTCACACTTCAATACAATTTTCACTGATCTACTTAACCACTTTGCCCCCTGCAGAACCAAAAGACTCAGATCCAAAACAGCCCCCTGGCTAAACAAAGACACAAAAGTCCTTATGTATCTCTGAGACAAAACCTGGAAATACTATCAAAAATGCAAAACTCCCAAGCCTCTTGCCGAATACAAGCAACTGCAAAATCAAGTAAAAAAACAAATAGCCATTGACCGTAAATCCTACTATCTTAAACTTGAAAATAATCATAAAACCAACCCCAAAAAGTTTTGGAGTAGCATTGCATCAATACTATCTCCAGGCAAAAAAGAGAACCTCTGCCCTGACCCAGACTCACCTGACCTCCACCTAGCTACCCAATTCAACTCCTTTTTCATTGACTCCATAGGCAAACTCACCTCCTCTTTCCCTAATAATATCCCCCAAACATAACTGAAACCAAGGATTGAACTCGCAATCCTTCCCTTTCACTCTCAAATCCATTCTTACCCACACTATAAAAAAGCTCATACTAAAGTTAAAACCTTGTTCTAATACCCCAGATGACATTCCATCCAATTTTCTCAATCTAGCCACTGATGGCATAGCCCTTCCCATCAGCATCCTAATCAAGCGCTCCATCCAGGAGTCCTGCATACCACACCTCTGGAAAAAAGCCTTCATCATCTCTTATAAGTGGTTGACTTAGCTCGTATATTTCAATGGTTTTATAATATTGTCTTTCTGTATATAGAAGTTAAATTGTTGCTCTTATGTGCTGTACTAATATCTTTTAATATTGTCTTTCTGTCTGGAGCTTTTCTCCTCTGGCCTCCATTGAAAACGGGCTACCTTGGCCCAATGGACTTTCCCAGTTAACAAACTGAAATAAATAAATTCCTGTGTTTTTATTTGTGTTTTAAATAAATATTTTGAAGCTGTTCAGCATGGTAGCCAGTATCTGCTTTTTTCATCTTTCCTTTGGAATCTTTGTGGCCAGGTAGCCTTTGGTGGAGATCTACAGTTCTTTTTGGTTAAAACTGAATAAGGAGAAAGAGAGGAGGAGGAAAAAACAGGGGCACATGTTTACTTTATTATTCCTATTATATTTGAAAATAAATGAGAAAACTTTACTTTGTAGCATGAAGATTATATATCATGCATTATAAAAAATACTACTTTTAATAACAAAATTTTGTTTTACTTACAGTTAACTCTCTTCCCCTCTCCTAAGTGTTCTTCCAAACATTAATGACATAAGTAGGGCATATGATTTAGAGTCCCTTACAAGTTTAACAATGTCAAAAAAGTCTGATATTTCCAGTTTTTCTTGCTCTGTCATGTTTCACAAATATAACTAATGCTTTGTAATCCTACATTTGCCAGTTTCCAAGTTGCTGGTTGTACTCCTGTTTATCTCAATCTCCCAGATCCAGTCTCTGCTTCATTTTTACTGAAACATTGGAAAAGGTTTCACTAGGACAGTCTCTCTCTCTCTCTCTCTCTCTGGTCTTTATTACCAGAAGAACAAGAAGCAGAATCTCGTTTGGTTTCACAGCTAACTATCTGACAAACTTTTGTATTTCCTCCTGAACATATTCTGCGTCAAAAAATGATTTTGCCCCTCCAAGAAATAATATTCTGAAGATATCTGGGTACAGCAGTTTGAATCTCAAGCCTGCTTCTTGACATTCCCTGAACAGTAGAATAAATGTACTCTTCAGCCTGGTGTACTGTGAGTAATCATTTCCCACAAATGCTCTACTGTCTCCCACTTTAAGTACTTTGTCCTTCTGCTACAGTTTTGTCAGAATCAACTCCTTCTGCTGGTAGGATTGCATTTTTACTATTAAAGGTCTAGGCTTCTTTCTCATGACCAAGTTTGGAGCATACATATGATGTGCCTTTTCAATTAACAACTCCTGCTGTGGAATACCAGTCCAGTTGCTTATTTGTGCTTTCATAAAATGAATACAGCCTGTTCCTTCCAGCTTCTCTGGTACAGCAGAAAATCTGAGGTTATCCTTACATGCTCTGTCCTCTAACTCCATTATCTTTTGAAAAATTTCTTCTTGAGCAGTCTCATATTCAGCCAGCCTTTTCTTCATTTCAGCCTCTGATTTTTACAGTTTTATCACTTTATCTGAATATCTTTTTAAAGCTTCCTCTATTTCATCCAGACCTTTGTTATTTGAGTTGATATACTCCATCAGTGTTTTGTTTATTTTAACCAGGTCTGTGTGCAATTGTCTTATGCTGTCCTCTAGGTTACTGGAAGTCAAGTCTGGAATGTGCACTGCTTTCTGCTGAATAGTTGCAAGATTCTTCCCAGTCAGTGTTTTTTCCTCACCTTTTGTGATTGACTTTGTTTCAGATTCTCTGAATTTCTTTTTAGCTGGCATAGTTACCAAAAATTAACCAAAAAATATGAGTTTAATGGCTCTCTCTTATGAATTTCTGTTTTCATGCAAGGAGAGCTGAAATTAAGTTGTTACTCAATGTGCAGCAATCCTGGAAGTTTAATCATTGGACTTTTGTGCAGCTTCAGTAGATTAATAAAAGAAAACTCTCCAACTGAAGTCATCAACATCATTAAACTAACAAACATACTAGCAACAAACTAAAATCTATCTGCCATAGTAAAAAAGTGGTATTGATATAACACAAACTCAGTACTAAGTTATTCCTCACAGTTCAATCTTGTCACACTTTGGTTATCAAAATTGCAGACATAAACCATTATGAAATTCTAACCATAACAGTTCTATATATATATATACATATATATATATATATATATATATATATATATATATATGATAAAAATGTAAAGACTGCAGAGTTATCAACAGACCTAAACTCTTTTGGGAGTTGTTAGTTGTTTGATTCTTATCTGTGCTCATCTTATTCTCTGTAAATCTTTGCAAGAATGACCATCTTCCTTTAGGAATGCTTCCTAGTATTTAGTAACAAAGAATCTATACTTCCTAGCAGTTAGTAACAAAAAGCCCATACTCCCTAGTATTTAGGAACAAAAGTCTAGTAATTCTTGGTAATTAGTAATAAAGGAACTATATACTGCTGACAGTTGCAACAGATGTATATATTTCAAGCTGCAGAAAATGTTTAACAGAAACTTTAAAGGTCATGAACAGTTTACACAATCTACCTGTAAGAAATCTGGAGTTCATGAAATAGAGAGTCAGGCGTTTTAACTAATACTTATAACCAGAGGTTTTCAGTCTAGAGCTTCTGTTTTACTTACAAAAGTTTTGTAACTTATGCTAGGCAAATTATTGAGTCACATTTTATGTTTTGTTCCTCTTCTAAAGGGGATTTCATTCTCATTGAGGGAGTACAAAGAAAATTTCTCATAAATGCATTATTCTGGGATAACCTCTTTAAATCAATCAAAAAATTGTACATATTTATTTGTATACATCCATGAAGTCCTATTGATGCTTACTTGTATAATCTTTGATGGAGTTGAGTTAGAAAGGGTTACTAAGTGTACAGTACCTTAAAAATATAGATACACCATCACCATCACTAGGGGATGGGCTGAAATTGTGATAGGCACAGTAAAAATGCATCTGAATTAGAACAGCAGCAGTTCTCAGTAAAGAAGCGTACTGACATATCACTTGGATATAACGAAGTACTAAAGTCATCATACTTACTCTGAAGACTTCTAGCACTGATCAACATAATAGTAATTAGTCAATTTTATTTAAAAACGTGAGCTCATTTTCGTTCCTTGGATCAATATAAGACATATAAACCTCCTACTAAATCCCCCAAAAAACTAAGTTAATGCTTTTTACCTCAAAACATTGCTAAAATTGAAAGCAATCTTTAACAATAAAGTCAGCAAATAATACTGTCATTGAAAATGCAACTCACAGTAAACTGATAGGTGTTATAATTGATGACATTCTCAAGTATGACCAGCATTTACTGCACGCCATTTAATCTACACATGAGAGACTAGACTTCCTTTATAGGATCAATGAATTCCTTACAGATATTGCAAAAAAACTCTAGTCACCATCTTCTTATAGCCAACTCTTTTATACACCCCTCCTATCCTAACAAACTTAAACAATTCTCAAAGAAAGAAACTTGCCTCGCGCTACAATAAAATAGCTAAATTTGACAGCAATCTCTCTCATAGGACCCACCATTGTCATAGCCTAAAGCAAAGAAACTGGCTTGGACTACACAACTGCCTAACACATTCACAACTAAATGCAGCACACAAACTCATTCATCATCTAGAAAAATGCCCTGCACTATAAAACTAATCACTGCCCTTCTGTCCAGCAAGAGACCTCCATTCTACTAACAGATTCTTATTACTTCCAAATAAGACAAATGATGTTGCAGGAGACTCCCTCTACTCCCGATATGTTGCTAAACTCTGGAATAGTATCTCCACACAAATAACATTCTCTAACACACTCAATAGTTTTAAACCACTGCTTAAACAACTTAACCAATTCTGGTCCTGCACATGCTCATCATAAGGTTAAGACTTTGTGTTCACCATACAATACATACTCTCCAAATACACTCATTAAACAGAATACTCTTAACCTGAAATGACAGAACAATTGTTATACATAACTGCTGCCTGTACAATTCACTAAGTTGCACGTGGGCTTTCTCTTTAGCAACTTCCACCTCTGTAAAATCTTAGAATGTGTAAATATAACTACTGTTTGTGTATAAATGTAAATAGAAATGAAACCACTCTGTGCTTAACTTGAACTTAGTATAATGCGATGTAAGCAAATGGAGCTCTTCTCCTCAAGCCTCCGCTGAAAATGGGTATTACCCAGTTGGACTTTCCCGGTAAACAATGACAAATAAATACATAAAGATAGATATTATTTTTAGAGAGGGCAACTAAGGTTACTGAAATAATAATACTGCTCCTTACTTTAGACTGGTATAATTTATTCTTAGAAAATAATGAATTTGTACCACACATTTGTTCACAGAAAATAAAACCTAAAATGTTCTGATGAAAACATAACCTGTGTAGCATATGGGACAGGGGATTAACAATAATTTTGGACAGGCCTGTACTAAGGCTATAAGCACTGTGACTTACCTGTGGTCACAACAGTAGCCCTACTACTGGAACACTCTCACCACGCCCATGCACTTATATATTAAGACAAGATCATCACTAACCACTAACCGGTCTGTAGCTAATCAAAAAGGTGCATAACTGCACAAGCCTAAACCAAGAATTCGAGGACCTGTTTTTCAAAACATGTTTAGTAACAAATTTCTGTACTGAGTACAAGTGTAACCACAGGCTGCAATACCGGAGTATGACCCAGAGACTCCCAGACCAGAGGCTGCAATGACCTAGAAACTCCCCATACTCTGGAATAGACTGCCTATACATGTCAAGCAGAGCTCCTCCTTGGCCCTATTCAAAAGGAACCTTGACGATTGGATGGGAGACAGGAAATTCACCCCGGGGATCATGTCAGTCGCCCTGCTAGACAGAGGTCCAGGGAAGTAAATATTGTGGGAAGAAATATCCAGGAAATTGTTATGGCTAGGCTTGTAAAGGCCCTAAGGCCGATAGCCTAGTACCAACCTATGAACCTATACACTATCTTTTTATTGGTCGAATGACACCTTTAAATAAGGTTATAAGAACCCTTTCATCCCTACTAGAAAATGTGCACAAATGTCACTAATGGTAGAATAGCAGTTTCTAATAAGTGATGAACTATTGGCATCAGACATAAAGGATTTATCAGTAACTACTTTAGGATCCCTAACCAAATTAGTTTCAGACAAAAAGACATGATTAAGAGCATAAGAGTGATAAGGGTTATTTGACCTAAAATGGATATGGTTTGATTTTGATGCAATAATTTCCAAATTCTTTGGCACTGCTCACACATAAAGGGTACCTAGACATTCCTGTAGTACCACCTGATTCGTTACAATAGTTCTACATTTGTATCTTCAGCAACCTTGTTGGTTTGGATATCTCTGGATACTGGAAAGTCAGCCATAAATATGGAAAACAATATAGTCCCAAGAACTGATAAATCTGGTTTAACTCTAGAAATTGATTTAATAGTTGTTTTAACCCTGACTGTTCTCCCATGAAGCCAATTCATCACTTCGTTATGTATTTATTACCACCCTGTCTCATCAGACCCTAAACTATTTCTACATAAGGCACCAAGTTAAATGCCTTAGCTAAGTGCAGGTAGTGTACATCAACACGTAAACCATGGTCAATTGCTTCCCATAGATCCTGATAAAAATTTATTAAGTCTGTTAGCTAGGACCAACCTTTAGCAAAGCCATATTGATAGATCAAAGCCTGACATTTACATCAAATTATACAGCAGAAGTCTTTCAATGGTACTCTTTTCAAAGATTTACTGCAAAAACAGATTAAGCTGATTAGTGTGCAATTATCTACAGTTTTTGAGATTCCTCCTTATGGATTGTGAACAATAATGGCTTCTTTCTACAGTCCAGGAACAAATGCAGTTAATGTTTTAACAGTTTTAACATGTTAATGTTCAATGAAACATTAGAATAGGCATAATATAGCTAGCAATATTGTTCAATAAAAAGCCATTTAAACAATCTGGATCAGCAGCAGAATTAGGATTGATTGAATTTAAGGATATAACTGTATAATGTATCTTCTTTGGCTACCTTTATGGAGGTATCGAAATTTACTTCACAGTAACTACAACTTTACTGGTGGCTGCCAGTCCCTGCACCTTTGCCTGCAGGTTAATAACAAATGATAACATTTTGTAACCACATCTGAGTTACGCTCCAGCAACATTACCTTCAAAGCAGTAAATAATACTGTAATTTTATAACCATGGCTGACTTATGCATGTACCCCTTCTAGAAAATGCAGTTCTCAGCTTCACCTTAGCAATCTACTGTTCATAAGACGCCTGATTACATCCTTAGTCATCCTTGTAATTAAACATGATCTACAAACCCTGAAATCCTCATTTATTGTGCTATGCAGAATTAAAGTACCTTCACCCTCAGTATAAGATGAACAGAAGTAAGACCAACAAAAAGTATTTTGTAATAAAATCCAGTGCCTTATTTTTGTTGAAGGGGCCCATGTCTCTTAACAACTCAGTTTTCCCATGCTCCAGCCATTAAGTAGTTCTTTGCTTTGCAAGTCCTTTGCAGAAAATCAGAAGTAAATGTTAAAGTGATTAAATAACCATCACTGATGCTTCCTAATATCACTTTATGGTCATGTGGGCAGAGAACACTGTTGTAGCATTGATAGGTATAAACTAAAAAACTGTTAAATGCATTCCAGTGAATTACTGGTATGTGCTTACACACACATGCATGCAGACTACCCCCCAGGCATGCACTCATGCACATGTGCACACTGTTCTGTCTCCCCCAACACACACTGGTACACACAGACACTTGTGCTTAGTCCTAGACAATCATTATACATATGTATTGTCACTCCACCTTCCACTTGGTACTTGCTGGTAGACTGACTGCTGTGATATACCTGCAAACGGGAAAACACTAACAAAAAGCTAGACAAGAGAAGCAGCAGCTAGAAACTTCAACAGTTATGTCACAAAGTTGCAACAAGCGTAATATTAATGAGCGTGATACATCAAACAAGCAAAGGATTCCTGCGTTCATGGCAGTTTTAAAGACTCATTTATCTTTAAGTTTGCCACATTTCCACAAGTAGTACTACTGTATAATGTAATCATAACAGCAGCCCAAGGAATAAGGTACTTGTAAGCTTTTTACACAGCCTTTAACACTGCAATCCTTTTCCTAATCCATGCCAGTCACAAAGGTACACTCAAACAACATTTCTGTAACACTGCAGTCCATTTGTTATGTCATGCTTATCACAAAAATGCACCCTAAAGCATGCTTACTTACTTATTTGTTAACCATGGAGCTAGGCTGGTCCAAGGACCCTTTTCAGCTATGGCCCACGCCATGAGGCAGAGGTGAAAATATAATACAATGTTAACAGCTGGTAAAAACCTGAGTAAATACAATATTTGTATTTACAAGCATAATACTACAGGTATGCATTGCACTTCTCATGCTCATACAAAAAACATCCTACATGTATGTAAATTTATCAACTTTATGCATAAATCCATAAGTCTAACAGGTTATGTAATCACCTATGAAGCACTGCCATTCAAAAGTCCTGGTAAAGTAAGCTACTAATTGTGATCTAAATGCAGTATAGTATTTTTTACTCCTAATTTTAGAAATAAGTTGATTTCATTCAGCTGGTACACTTTTACTAACATTTTTTTTACTAACAAAAACCATAAGGCCGTGTCTAAGATTATTGATTCACTATTATGAGATCTATCTGACAGAATGTTTATCATTAATTTAAAAGGCTTCAGAGATGAGCTCCTGATGTTCAACTTCAAAAGGTCTCAACTTGTTGAGTTCAAAGTGCTGGGATCTCAACCAGATGAAAATTTTCATAATATGAGTTTTTTTTTGCAGGGGGTCATCAGACCATGGACACAAAACACCAAAGAAGGGACAAATAGTCAAAACAAAAAGAATCACTGTTGACACACACACACATGTTGTACTAACAATTATTTTCTATGGGAAATGCAGGGAGTTTAACACTGGTGAGTGAAACTCAATCAAAAGGAACCTTGTCCATTTTACACTTGCCAAGGTGGGGGTAACATATTTAATCATTAAGATGGATAGGTAAGGTGTGCCACACCCAGTGATTAGCAGCCAGTTAACCTAATTTAAGGATAGGCAGTGGTGGTGTATCTTATTACTGACATAACTTAATTATGGACATAATGTAATTAAGGAATAACTATTTGGTTCTTTACACTATTAGCAGCACCACTTTTGCTGTCAGTCATTATGAGAACTTAACCTTAACAAGACTTCTGGCCTTACTCTTCAGATCCACACCTGAAGGTTTCTTCACATTTTATGTCACCAAATTAACTTTCCTACTGACTCGTTCCAACTACTGGGATACTACATTCGCTACAAACTTTACAATTGGACTTCCTCATTCTTATCATAAATGCAAGAAAAAATACTTGATAACTGGACGGCCTCCAAATTTATATTATTACAGAGGCTACTCCATGCCCATTAATGATGAGTTGATGGAGAACCTAAGAAAGTCAACAAACAGGATAATCTATCAAAGTGCTATTGTCAGCAACTGCTTTCCTCCTCTGATAAAATAACACATGAAGGTCCATTTAAGTACACAGTGCTACAATTTGGGCTACATGGAGCTCCTGCCACCTTCTAAGGACTGATAGATAATTCCCAGTTATGTTAAAAAGGAAAGATATTCCCCACTTTAAATGTTTGTGGAGGCACTGGTTTGTGACAGATCACCTTATCAGTGTGGGGAGGGGGAACAGCAAGTAAATAAGACTACAGATACACCTCTACTAAGATAGACTTGTTGGGGCAATCACCACTCACATTCATAAGAGTATATGAATCTAACAAAGATTAAGATAAATTCTTCTTCTTCTTTCGGCTTTTCCTGTTTAGGGGTCGCCACAGCGGATCACCTGTTTCCATTTCTTCCTGTCCTCTGAATCTTGCTCTGTCACACCAACCACCTGCATGTCCTCTCTAACCACATCCATAAACCTTACCTTAGGCCTTCCTCTTTTCCTCTTACCTTGCAACTTCATCCTTATCATCCTTTTCCCAATATACCCAGCATCCCTCCACAGCACGTCCAAACCAATGCAATCTCGCCTCTCTGGCTTTGTCTCCAAACTGTCCAACCTGGGCTGATATACTTATTCCTAATCCTGTCTACCCACGTCACACCCAGTGCAAATCTTAACATCTTTAACTCTGCCACATCCAGCTCTGACTCCTGCCTTTTTGTCAATGCTACTATCTCCAACCCATATAACATAGTTGGTCTCACTACCCTTTTGTACACCTTCCCTTTCACTCTTACTGGTACTCGTCTGTCACAAATCACTCCCGACTCTCTTCTCCACCCTGCCTATACTCTCTTCTTCACCTCTCTTCCACACTCATCATTACTCTGAACTGTTGATCCCAAGTATTTAAACTAATCCACCTTCGCCAACTCTACTCCCTGCATCCTCACCATTCCTCTATCCTCCCTTTCACTCACACACATATATTCCATCTTAGTCCAGCTGACCTTCATTCCTCTCCTCTCTAGAGCATATCTCCACCTCTCCAGGATCTCCTCAACCTGTTCCCTACTCTGACTACATATCACAATGTCATCTGCAAACATCATAGTCCACGGGGACTCCTGCCTGATCTCGTCTGTCAACCTGTCCATCACCAGTGCAAATAAGAAAGGGCTCAGAGCTGATCCTTGATGTAATCCCACCTCCTCCTTAAACACATCTGTCACTCCCACTGCACATCTCACCGCTGTCACAATACCCTTGTACATATCCTGTACCACTCTTACATACTTCTCTGCCACTCCCGACTTCCTCATACAATACCACAACTCTTCTCTAGGCACCCTGTCATATCCTTTCTCTAAGTTCACAAAGACACAATGCAACTCCTTCTGACCTTCTCTGTACTTCTCCAACAACACTCTCAGAGTAAACATCGCATCTGTAGTGCTCTTTCCTGTCATGAAACCATTCTGCTGATCACTAATCATCACCTCCATTCTTAACATAGCTTCCACTACTCTGTCCCATAATTTCATGCTGTGACTGATCAGTTTTATGCCTCTGTAAAAAAAAAAAAAAAAAAAAAATTCTCTTGTTTCCCGCCTTTCTGAACTAGAATAGTCCAGTATCAGAGCTTGCTGATCCCTGGGCTTTTGTCTTGGTTCCTGTAACTGTCCCATATCCTTTTTTGGCAAGGAGGAAGCTTCTTTGTTCACCAGTGGGAGTGGGGAGCACTGAGCAGCCTATTTGTCCATTTTTGGAGTGGCATCAGCCAGAAACTAGTAGTCGATTGGCCATTTGGGGTCAATTCCCAGCTCTTTTCAACCCCCTGCTATAAAGTACGCTAAAGCATGCTTTTGAGCTTGTTATCAACTCAGCACAGCTCCGCGTGGTGTCCTGCAGAGTGATTCAAGCAGCAGAGAGCGAAAGAGTGAATCTTTCTGGATAAAAGTACACTTTTTGTGTTTTTTCTGGTAGTTACAGTCTAGCGACTGCGTTTCTGACCATTTGCTAAAATCTTCTACTGCATTTTAAGCTGCTACTGTGTATCTGATTGTTGTTGTTACAGAAACTAGTAGTCGATTGGCCATTTGGGGTCAATTCCCAGCTCTTTTCAACCCCCTGCTATAAAGTACGCTAAAGCGTGCTTTAGCGCGGAGTTGCTACAAGAGCACCATCAGGCAGCGGCGGTTTAACTAGGTTAAACTATTCCGGCCACCTAAATTCCACTCTTCATTTCTTCCCTTCGGATAGCTCCTCTCTAACTCTACTTGTAATCAACCAGCCTATTCTCTAACTGATAAGTTTAGCTCCACTTGATTCCTAAGCAGTCTATTCTCTATCTGAAAAGCCTAGCACTTGCTCAAAAAGCTCTATTTCTTAGATATAGCACTTTTTTATCACACTCAAGCCCGCAACAAAGTTTTGTTTTTTTCTCCTTCTAGCATGCCGAGGGGTCAGTTGCTAGCGTCCTCTCCTGCCCAACTGGTGAATTTGGGAATACTGAGGCAATGTTACAATTGCCTCATGTACACAGACAACCCTCTCCTCCTCCCACAGAACACAAATACTTGCGAGAGATGCAACTATATAGCCAAACTGGAGGCTGAGCTCTCTCAACACAGGACTGACAAGACCAGAAAGGAGGAGAAGGTAACCACACACTCCACTAACCCAGTCTCACATAGCACTATCAAACATTCCAATCATACACATAAACACACAAAGACATACTCGGAGGCTCTGATCAAAAATCTACCAAAACAGCAGAGGCCACCAAAGCAGACACCCAAGCAAGACACAAAACATGCAACACATAGATCACAAAGTCAGTGTGCCAAACAATCACAGCCCTTAAGGCCAAACACAATGCCAGACACCCTCGTCATAGGAGACTCCATAGTCAGGCACACTGACGTCCCACTCACCAGATTGAGTAAGGAGAAGGTCACAGTAAGCTGCCTGTTGGGCGCTAGAATCTGCCACATAACGCAAACACTCAGGTCACTCAACAGCAGGTACAAGTATGACTCAGTCATTGTCCATGCTGGTGTGAATGACCTGAGACGTACCTCCCTGGACTACATGAAAAGAGACATAGAGGAGCTCTCTGATTATGTAGCCCAGGCAGGTATGACCCTGACCTTGAACAGTATCCTACCCTCACCTAGAATGATACCACAGTACAGAGAAAAGATGATCAGCTTTAATAATTGGCTTAACCTCTGGTGTCATTCAAAGGGGATCCAATGTCTGTCTGCCTGGGATGACATGCTGGACAAGCCATGCTGCTTCGCAAGGGACGACTTGCACCTGTCACCCTTAGGCTTCTGGATGTTGGCAAAGGCTCTTGCCACCCCCATAGTGCCTTTTTTAGGCAAGGCTCAAATTCTAAACTTACCACCCTAGAACACAAAAAAGAAAAAAAATTAAGGGTAATGTTGCTCAGTGCCATTAGTCTCAACCTCAAGATGCACGCACTCGAGGCCCTTCTCAGTAAGGAGAACATCGATGTTTGTGCTGTGACGGAAACCTGGTTCAAGGCTCCTGAGAGCACCCCGGCACTATCAGGTTTCACCTCATATCATGCGTTCCGGACCCAAAATCCGGACCACACCAAGAAAGGAGGGGGGTATCCATATTCATCAATGATATCCACACCTCCAGGTTGGTGGCAACGCACAAAGCATCGGAGACCATCCAGGTGCAATTAACCATAGGCAAGACTGCTCTGCAATTTGTAGCATGTTACAGACCACCCTCTCAAACTCAGGAACCTCACACAGCCTTCCTGAAGACACTGGAGGGGCTAAATGTATCTCCAAACACCATCATATTGGGTGATTTCAACTACCCGAATATTGACTGGGATCATTACTCAAGCCCCAATACTCTAGCCCAAAGGTTCCTAGAGTTCATAAACTCTAATGCCATGGAACAACTAGTCATCATTCCCAGAAGAGGAGAAAACATACTGGATCTCATCATCACAAACATGGGGACACAATGTTCAACACCAGAAGTATACCCCTCATTGGTGAGATCAGATCATAAACTAATCTCACTGGAAGTCCACATCCCGCCTCCACCTCAGATAAAAAAGACCACAGTAAAGAACTTCTCAAAAGCTGACTTCACACTTCTTAAGTCCAGCGTAGCATCCTTCAAGGCCCCCGAGCCAGTGGAAACCACTACCCAAGCCGCTGAATCACTTACAAATGCCTTCTACCAGCACCTCCAGGACTGCATGGATCAGGCAATCCCAAACAAAACAAAGACTCTCTCCACCAAAGGCAAGCACCCAGTCTGGTGGACCCCAGCCATAAACAAGCTCTACAATAAAAGGAGAAAGCTATTACAAGATAGAGCAAAATTCCTAAAAGAGAAAACACCCTTGATCATCATAAGTAAAAAACTACGATCACTCATAAAATCATCCAAGGCAAATTTTGAGAGAAAAATCGCCAAAGACTCAAAAGACAATCATAAGGCCTTTTTTAGCTATGTTAGGAACCTGGGAGGCAATTCCCAGATATGCTCAGAATTAGTTCATAATAATGTAAAAATCACTGTACCAACAGACATTGCCAACATACTGGCTGACAGGTTCAGTGCAAACTTCTCCCCCCCTTCCCCCCCAAAAGGAGAGATATCTATCCCGCAGATTGCAGCCTCCCAAACATCTCAATTACCCAGGTGAAAACTGCTCTCTCCAAGGCAAAAAACACAGCATCTATGGGACCTGACGGTGTCCCTGGCTGTGTGCTCCACGAACTCAATGAGGAATTAAACCCGCATTTAAGGCAGCTGTTTAATCTTAGCCTCACTTCAGGATATGTACCCAAGGAGTGGCGTACGGCAACTGTTGTCCCACTTCACAAAGGCGGTGCCTCCACTGACCCTGGAAACTACCGCCCCATTAGCTTAACAAGCCTGGTTTGCAAAGCTATGGAAAGGATCATAATGGACCTCATAAATAAAGACATAGGGGACTTACAGACATTGGATCCAACCCAGTTTGGCTTTGTCAAGGGCAGATCATGCCTCTTGAACTTGGTTGACTTCTTCGAAATGGTCTCCAAGGCCATTGATGAGGGCAAGGCAGTCCATACAGCTTACCTTGACCTCGCAAAAGCTTTCGACACAATACCCCACTCGGGTATCATTGAAAAACTCACCACCTTAAATGTAAACCCATACGTCACTAGATGGGTTTCAAACTGGCTAAGTGACAGAACCCACAGGGTCAGAGTTGCAGGCGCTATGTCAGATTCCAAGCCGGTCACAAGTGGGGTCCCACAGGGCTCGGTCCTGGGTCCCCTCTTGTTCGGCATCTATTTTTCAGAAGTACAAGCAAACACAAGAGGATTATGGCTGACAAAGTTTGCAGGTGACTGCAAATTGGGCGCCATAGTTGAAAACACTTCAGACACAGATATCCTTCAGAAGGGTATTATAGAAATGGAAAACTGGTGCCAGAGCCATGGCCTAAAGTTAAACGCCAAAAAATGCATAGTCATACCCTTCGGGAAAAACAAGGTAACCCCTAGCTACCATATAGGTGGCAACCCGCTGAGCAGAGAAGAGGTCATCAGGGATCTGGGGACCCAGGTTGACAGTAGCCTCTCTTTCGACACTCACGTTGCTAAGGTAGTTAGGAAGACCTTCTACATTGCCCACCTGATCATGAAGGGATTCACATCCAGATCAAGGGAGGTCATTGTTCCCCTGTACTCATCACTCATCAGACCAATGATTGAGTACAATGCCCCATTCGGAATGTATCTTAACCGACACCTGCAGCAATTGGGAAGACCCCAAAAGTTCCTCACCAAAAGGATAATGGGTCTCAAAAATATGTCTTATGCTGCCCGACTGAAGGAACTCCAGCTCTATTCAGTAGCATACCGTCTGCTCAGAGGTGACCTGTGCCTGACATACAAGGCCATGTCCAACCCGGAATTAATGGACATGCTCCACCTCAAAAAATCTAAATCTACCAGAACTACAAGAGCAAGAGACTTAAACCTCAACACGGTCATAAATAGGACGTGCTGGAGGGACAGATTCATCACCCAGAGACTCCCTATGCTGTGGAACAAGATCCCGGTACATGTGAGGCATAGCACCTCGCTGGCCTTGTTCAAGAGGAATCTTGACAAATGGATGGGAGATCGCAGGTTTACCCCGGGGATCACCTCTGTGTCACTACTGGTCAGAGGTACGGCAAAATAATGGGCATAGTATCCTTCAAACTTAAGGGGTGGCGATAGCCACAAAACTTTGGGCTAGGCTTATAAATGCCCTAGGGCAGATAGCCTAGTATGAACCTATGAACCTATGTAGTTACTACATCTTTACACATCACCCTTATTCTTAAAACTGGTACCAAAACACTTTTGCTCCACTCCTCAGGCATCCTCTCACTTTCCAAGATTTCATTAAACAATCTGGTTAAAAATTCCACTGCAATTTCTCCTAAACGCCTCCAAGCTTCCACAGGTATGTCATCTGGACCAACAGCCTTTCCATTCTTCATCCTCTTCATAGCTATCCTTACTTCCGCCTTGCTAATCCATTGCACTTCCTGATTCACTATCCCCACACCATCCAGCCTTCTCTCTCTCTCATTCTCTTCATTCATCAGCCCCTCAAAGTACTCCTTCCATCTGTTCAACACATTCTCCTTGCTAGTGAGTACATTTCCCTCATTATCCTTTATCACCCTTACCTGCTGCACATCTTTCCTAGCTCGGTCCCTCTGTCTAGCCAATCGGTACAGGTCCTTTTCTCCTTCCTTAGTGCCCAACCTTTCATACAACTATCTATACACCTTATCCTTAGCCTTTGCCATGTCTCTCTTTACCATGCACCTCATCTCCTTATACTCCTGTTTACTTTCTTCATCTCTCTGACAATCCCACTTCTTCTTCGCCAACCTCTTTCTCCGTATACTCTCCTGTATTTCCTCATTCCACCACCAGGTCTCCTTGTCCTCCTTCCTCTGTCCAGATGTTACACCAAGCACCTTTCTAGCAGCCTCCCTTACTAGCTTTGCTATAGTTACCCAGCTATTCGGTAACACTTCACTGCCACCCAGTGCCTGTCTTAACTCTTCCCTGAACTCCACCTCACAATCACCCTTTTTCAATTTCCACCATTTGATCCTTGGTGCTGCCCTCACACTTCTCCTCCTCTTCTTGATCACCAATGTCATTCTACAGACCACCATTCTATGCTGCCTAACTACACTTTCCCTTGTCACCACTTTACAGTCTCCAATCTCCTTCAAACTGGCCCTGCTGCATAGGATATAATCCACATGTGTGCATCTCCCTCCACTCTTGCATGTCACCCTATGCTCCTCCCTCTTGTTAAAATACATACTCACCACAGCCATGCCCATCCTTTTTGCAAAATCCACTACCATCTGACCTTCTGCATTCCTTAACACCATACCTATCCATCACTTCCTCATCCCCTCTGTTCCCTTCACCAACATGCCCATTGAAATCTGCTCCGATCACCACTCTCTCAACCATGGGTGCAGTCATCACCACTTCATCCAACTCACTCCATAATGTTTCTTTCTCATCCATCGCACACCCAACTTGCAGAACTTATGCACTAACAACATTCATCATTACACCATCAATTTCCAGCTTCATAAACATCACTCTATCCGACACTCTTTTCATCTCTAAAACACTCTTGGTATACCTTTCCTTCAGGAAAATCCCTATCCCATTTGTCCTCCCATCCACACCATGACAGAACAATTTGAACCCACCTCCAATGCACCTGGCCTTACTTCCCTTCCACCCGGTCTCTTGTACAGGCAAAATATATCAACCTTCCTTCTGTCCATCATATCATCTAGCTCTCTCCCTATACCAGTCATGCTGCCAACATTCAAAGTTCCTACCCTCACTACCACACTCCTAACCTTTCTCCACTCTTCCTTCGGGCATGCCTTCCCCCTCTTCTTCTCCTTCTCCACCTTCGGCCAACAGTAGCCCAATTTCCACCAGCACCCTGTCGGCTAACAGTACTGGAGGCGGTCATTGTTAACCCGGGCCTCGACCGATCCAGTATTGGTTTCCACATATCTCATTTGGCAGATGTTTTACGCCGGATGCCCTTCCTGAGGCAACCCTCCCCATTTATCCGGGCTTGGGGCTGGCATGAAGAAATGCATTGGCAATATAAATATAGTGTTATAAAGTCTTAAATGTAAAAAAAAACATGGCACCATGGCTAGGGATAGAGAGAGAGAGAGCATACACCTTTTAAAGGGGATGTGTCAGGATATAACTATGGCAGAACAGTCTGTAAGAGAAGAACCAGTAGAAGGATGGAGGGTACATAGCAAAATATTGCAGCTTAGTAATGTTACAAAGCAGAGAGTAGTAGAGCTAGAAGTAGAACTGACTATCACAACTAAACAGAAGGAATCACTTACTGAACATTAGTATTCCAGGGTTATGAAGAGATGCATTAAAAGGAACACCTACAGAAACCACAAAAACTGAGAATTCTAAGCAGCAGGTGAATGGTGACTAGGGGAAACTTGTTAATAAGAAAAATTACAGTAATGTAGATAAATGTGTCAATTTTAGATAACTTGTACCCACAAGTAAGGAAAAAAAGTAAAACTGAAGTTAAAATTTATTCTAATGGACTCTTTGCAGAGGGACAAGCAACATAAAGAAAGAAAATAATGCAAAAGGGTGGTATTCACTCACAATGATACCAATAGATACTAACACAGAAAAGGAAAGAAATATGTAGAGTACAATAATAGACAGTATAACCTTGAACAGCAGCCCAGTGATAGTCGTGCTGAGCCAACTTACACACTAATCAGAAGGGAGTTTTTTTGCATCAAGTTCATATAGGAAAGAAAAAGAACAATAACATTAAAGAATACTGGAATTGCTTTTCTTAAAATAAAAACTACTTGCCAAGGCCACTGTGCCTGTATTAGTAAGAGAGGAGGCAATGCCTTCCTGCTCATGACAGACTCACCATGAAAAAAGTCCCGAGCTAACTGACATCCAGGTATGCTACACAAACTTTAAAATTGTGCAATGGGAAGATGATACTTTTTAAATAACTTTTTTTATTGAAAACAGTAATATAACATCATAAAATAAAAAAATAAAAATAATTCATTGTAATGAACATTATATCAGCAAACATTTTTAAGGAAAAATACTATGAGATGGATTATATGGTGAAACCAATTAAAAAAAAAACAACTTTATTAGATCAAAACTGGTCACTAACTTTAGACTGTAAACTTCAACAACTTACTGAATAATAGGTAGGCAAAATGTATGAAAAATAATAATTTTAAGTATAACTATTTACAATTTAATGAAGTCAAATGCTGTAGTAAAAATTATAAGCTCTGGATGATGACTCATTATTACAGGAAAAAAACAGGTAATAGCAGACAAGTCTGAGATACTGGCTTTATGTTTGGAGGGAAAAGCTAATGAATAGGGAAAAAAGTATCAAACCTAGAGTCAGACATGCTGATGTTATATAATGAATGAATGAATCAACTCCTGTCTGTACATACATACATATATAGTCAAGCATCTAGCCAAGAGTTGAGTACGTCACACTTTTTTAAGAGGGGACTGGACTTAACTAAATCTTGGGATTCTTATTCCAGGTCCAGAATGTTTAAAAGTAGATTTTTGAGATCTTGTACTGAAGGAGGGTTCCTCTTCTTCCAACTTGTGGGTACACATTTCTTGGTCAGCAACAAGACCAAATTTCAGGCAGTTTGCTAGTATTGGGTTGTAATCGTGGAGTGTGCCCCTGCCAGCAAATAGCTGAAGGAAGTAAATAGCTCGAGATTAAGACTAGGCTGTACTACTGCATCTTGTAGGCCAAAGAACACATGCAGCCAAGGTGCTACCCAAGCCCCTAAACATTTCCAACATTGAGTCAAGGTATTGGAAAATGTTCAATAGAGTTTTGCTGGGGTATAAAAATATTTGAATCTGCATTTCCAACAAAACCAACATATTTTTCTGGAATGGGTTGCATACCTGGGTATTTGCTCCAAGTAGGAGAGGTTACTGGAGCTTCTAATCATCTTTCCCACAACAACAGGAATGTCTCTGTTGCTGCCTGCTTTGTTCCCAAAATAATTTTGTATGCCTTACTTATATAGAGCCTTTATTAATATAATTGTTACAGAAGTTAATTATCCAAGACACTAGCAATGAGTGTTCAGAGGTGGGGATCTTGTAGAGCCTAAGAGTTTGTGCATCCATTACTGACTAATTTTGCAGGTCTTATGATGAGTATACACCTCATTTTTTTCTGAAAAGAGGGGCCAGGATATAGTGGTGGTGTTATTAAATAGTTGTATCCAATATCTTAATTTTGAGCAGGTTTTTTGGCATCTATTTGGGGGGAAAAATCTCCCGCCAAGAACAAGATATAGAGATAGGGGGTATTTCCTTCCACTAGGATCTCTTTCTTGTAACTGTAAGGGATAACCAAACGTATATAAAAATCTTCATAGAATATCAGACTACTTATTTTCTGTGATTGTTTAACTTTTAAGAAAATCAAGGAATTGGTTAAGTCTCCCCAGTACACTGGACAGTGCTTTCTTCCATGATGCATTACAGATATCTGTCATCAGCTGCATACAAGTTTTGACTTTAACAACTTTAGCATATACAGCAAAATTGGGGAGATCTAGTCCACCAAATTTGAGGAAAGGACCAGAATATCCCACTCATTACTATATTAACCCCTCTCCCATAAAAATTCAGGACTAGCCTCTTAAGATTGGTAAAAATTGTTTCCTTGGGAAAGGGTACCCCTTGTGCGGCATACAGTATTAATGGCAGCATACACCAAGTGACTGCCTAATTTTTTTGTGGTACATCCAGACATAGCCTTCTAAAGTGATATAGAAAGGTATGAGATTTAGTTAAAATTTGGGAATAGGTAATCCCCACAGATTCCTGGATTGTATCTGTATTTTGAACTCCATATATGTCATATAGTTGTGTCTGTCTAAAAAGGAATATATTTACTTGTTCTGAGGGAAAGAAATATAAGAGTGGCTTACTAAAAAAAAAAAAAAACACCGATAATGTTGACCGAATAACTAAAAAAATATAAACTAAAACTCGGTAATAGACCAAACTTCACTTTTAATGCAACAAAATGCTTTCGTCTCTTAACACTGAGACTTCATCAGACTGAATTAAATATGACAATAATTTAATTTAAATACTTTAACACTACATCACATGACTTTGCATGCTTACTGTTTTAAATAATTTGTGATCATGGATGTAGACTGAGATAGGCTGATATGAGAAAGGTTGCAGTGGGTCCTCACCTGGTTTCAGAATTAATGTTATAATAATCTGTTTCCATTAAGGTGGGGAATCCCCTGTAGTCTTGTCGTTTGTCAGGTTTACAAATTTAATTTACTGTATATTTCTAATTAAGTCAGCTGCACCTCTTGTGGGGTAATCTGCCACCAGAGTTCCTCAGCCTGTTCCTTGTTTAACCAGGGTAAATTAAGATCCGATAAACAATGTTAAGCCCCCTTGAGTAAGATTAGGAAATTCTCCTTGACCCAATGAAGTTTTTGTAAATAAGTTACAAATACATCACAAATCTCAGGCAGTGAAAAGACTACTTTGCCAGAAGATCGGTTAATAGGCCTTGTAATTCCCCTGGAGACCCTGAGATTCCACAGTCGTAAAGCCAAATACTTGAGTGAGGAGGGAGGGAGTCAAACATTTTTTGTAGGTTTCCCTTGTTCTATTTTGTAGTCAAGTTCCTTAATCAAGTTATTTTGAAGACTAAATGTTCCTGATCTAAGGTTTCAGTCTCCAGCATGTACCTGTGCTGTATTTCTAGCAGCTGCTTCTGAGACTTTGTCTGGTTTTCTTGAAGTGGAAGAGTCTAAGATATTGTACTAATTCCACCTTGCAGGTATCCCATTCAGTGCTATATTGATCTACGGGGTTGTGTACCTAATGAACCAATGTTGATTAAAAGCTTTAATGGTTTGGCTATATTGAGGGCCTTGGCAAATGCACACATTTAGTTTCCAATATCTCTAAAGAGCATCTGTATGAGATTGTACATTAAGAGTTAGCAATGTGTGATCCACTAGTTTCATGGAGCATACTGAAGAGAGTAAATCATGTGTCAATGCTCTGTGGTGACCATTATTTTATATATCCTGGAAAACGAACAAGATCTAGGGGATACACAGGCCAAAAGCTATTAGGACCTTTAATTCTTTATGACATCCACCACCCCCTAACATTCTAAAATAGCTGTTCGTCGTCTTACCAAGGGGGATGGCTAATCCAGGTAAGTATTGTACACAGTGGACATCGCTAATTGAACAGACAGTGTTCTTGTCTCCTCCCCAAGAAAAACATACCCTACTGGAAACAGACACGTTTCCTTATAAATCCAACCATGGCTGGGGGGGGGGGTACCTGGAGGTAAGTAAATTAAGAAAGGAACCAACTTGCCTTTTAAAATCACTTTAATCCCTGAAAATCTACCATCTGGAACTGTCGGCTGTGCTAGGGGTTCAAGTATGCTTGATATCCAGTACCTAATTGACATCACTGGCTCCCCTCCCACTGTGAGCTGTGCACATCAGTCAGAAAAATATAATTATCCAAAATCAGGCAATAACTGCTTGGCTGCTACAATGACATCAATATGAAAGTATTACAGACAGGTATAAACTCACACCTTATAGAGCCTGAAGAAAAAGAACTTAATCATTTTTTGTTGCTCTTGATCTAAACAAAGTCAGGGACATGTGACTTAAATCTCCAACGTTGTACTTATGCTACAAGCACCAATGCAGAGCAAGATGTTCATCTTAAAAAGAAAGCAGTAGAATACTTGGAGGCTGCACACAAGTCAACAGGATCACAATGTGTACCCCAAATGAAGAGGGCTTACTCAAACATCAAATTCAAACCTCACTTGCAGTCATTCACTAGGAAAGACACAAGAGTTTACAAAATGATCCCTGAGAAAAATTATACAGAGGTACCAAGTGTATACATGCCTTGTAATCTATTTCCTGTTCCACTGTTCAATATATAGGAGTTAGGACAGATGCATTTAAAAAGAGTACTTAGGTAGCAGATAAGTTGTTAAGGGGGGAACTAAGGTTAAGAGAAAACACACTAAAGAGAATGTCGAGAGGTGATTTCAATTATGTATGTGCTTCTACGTTGCTCTCCAAGTGTGGCAGTAGCTCTTTTTCTGAAGTATCTAAGGTGGAGTTTGATCAAAAAGTAAAAGCCACTTTTTGTCTTCTGATCATTCAAATTTTAAATAAAGAAAATGGTTCCAGGGCTTTGGAGATGGGTCCCTTCAGTGAGAGGGGTTGTGGTGAAGTGAAATAGTGGTTCAATTGCTCAGTTGTCTGTTGATCCACAGAAACCAAAGAAGACTGAGAAAGCTTACTCTTTGCCTTTGTTGGTGAAATAAATGTGTGGGGACCAACTGGAAGCCAGACTTTTAAGTTGGCAAGAATAGTAGGTGAAACTTCCACTTGTTAAGATGGCAGATTCTTACTGCAGGTAGAAAGGCTGAATGCCTCGATCTTGTTTCCACCATAGCCACTATTGTCAAAGATACAACAGTTCTGGTGAGTAATCACTCTTTGTGGATTTCAAAAATAAGACAAAATCTTCTCTTTCAAAGAAAATGTGACAAAGCACACTAGGACAGTGTTGTCCCTTGCATTTCTTAAGCTTGGGGGAAGGTATGTCCGATGTGTCTTTTCAATGAGGATTTCAGATGAGGGAAATCTTGAACATTCCACAACAAAATTCTGCATAAATCCTTTATATTCTGCTTGTTCTATTCATTCAGGGAATCCTGTGAACCTCATATTTTGCCTCCTACTATGATCCTCCAGTTCAATGAGTTCTGCTTTGGGTCTCCAGCCTGTTTTATATCTGCACAACTTTTTGCTTCAGATTAGTTGTTCCATTTGTAAGTGTGGTTAGTTTGTCAAAGTGGCCAGTAAGGGTGCCTTCCATGTCCTTTAACTGGGAGTCAGTGCAAGAGACCGACTGATTTTCTGAAACACTTCTATCAAGTCTAATTTTTTACCCAGTACTCTAACTGTTAAGACAGCAAGTGTCTTGTCTCTTTCAAGTATAGGTATTTGGGGTCTGGGGTGCAAGTGCATACCTCATGTCTAGCTCAACAGAATAAGTAGCTTTCTTTTATAGGTCATGAGACTTTTTTCCTCACTTACATAAGTACAGGCTTACAATGCCAAATACCTGATGTTAAATATGTAGTGAAGTTTAAACTATGGCAGGAAGGAGTCAGCCCAAAGGCACTTCCTACACCATAGCTTCCTGAACTGGAAGTGCAGGATTATGACTCTGAGTATAAAAAAGGAAAATATATCTAGAGCTGTACAGATTGAAATATATCTAGAGCTGTACAGATTGAATCTGAACAAATCATTCCCACATCTTACCCATCTTTTGAGTTACAAAATGATTTATTGTTCAAAGAACGGACAGAGAGGAGGAAGTGGTACATCAAATATCAGTGTCCAAACATATCAAAAAAATAGTAATGAGGTCAGCACACTGTTATCCAGTGACAGGACACTTAGAATGGATAAGACTAAAGCACAGACCCTAGCAAGGTTTTATGGCCAGGAGTGATGGAATAAACTGCGAACAGCTGTGCTTAAATGCCAGAAGACAGCCCTTCATGAAGGCTTTAAAAATCCAGTGATTCCAATGCCTATCACAGAGGTGAAATTTGAACATACTGTTGATTGTGTTGAGACACTGGTAAAATCCAGCAGTAGGTTTCACTATATTCTGGTTATCTCAGACTATGCAACTAAGTATCCTGAGGTTAATGGCACATCTACAGCTATGTAATTTTATTTTTCACCAAAGTAGGGATACCTAAATAAATATTCACTGAACACTGGAAAAAAATCTGGGCTGAGGATCTGGAAGTCTGGAAGAGGATATATGGAAGAGGAGGACAAAATTCCTGAGAATTTTGCACGTGGCTACAGGGAACAAAGGTGGTGACAGGAAAAAGAAATGCGGGCAATAAATCTAAGAGCAACAGAGGTGAAAAATACAATAGCCAGAAAGTGGATAACAAGGGGCAAGTGTCAGAAGAGGGGAGCTAGATAGGAGATTTCACGACACTATAAGAAGTATTGCAAACAAATGATGGCAAAATCATTACACCCCCCCCCCCCAAAAAAAAAAAAAAAAAAAACACTCAACAACCAGGTAACACACTGGGAGTTAGAGTGCACAAATAACATTTAAAATATAAAAAATCATTTAGTCAGTTCATTACTCTAAGAAATATAAAACAAAAGAAAATGAGATGGTTGGGAGAAAAAGAAAAGTCAATAATGGAAGGTGGTGATTAATTACTACCAATCAAAGGGGAGATGGGGTGAAAGTAACTAAAATAGTAATAAGGGATAGTGAACCACTGCTGTAAAATAAAAAGTACATTATGTATGAAGATCGCACAGTACATAACTGTAAATAGATATGACAAAAAAATACAGAAAAAAATTAATATATATAGTTGTGTATTACATAGTAGGTACAAATGACAAAGTACATTTAACTGAAAAGTCACTTCATGAAAATCATTCTATGCAGCTTATATACCGTAAAGCTTTTTATGCAGGGGCAAGCCCTCCTAGACCCTCCAAGTGGGAAACTATGCCTCCAAATCACTTAATTGTATATTCTAGCTCCATGATTGTACACCCAAGGAGAAATAAAATAAAAAAATAAAAAAAAACAGCACACAATGAGCCTGTGGGCAGCGGCAGTAGTGCAGCGGTTAGCGTTGCCACCTCACAGCAAGTGGCTCCCAGTTTGATTCTCAGCTGGGGTGCCTTCTGTGTGGAGTCTGCATGTCCTTCCTGGTGTCACATGGGTTTCCTCCAGGTGCTCTGGTTTCCTCCCACATCCCAAAGACACGCTGTAGGTGGACTGAACACTCTAAATTGGTCATAGGTGTGAGTGTGTGCATGTGTGTGCCTTCTGTGGAAGTCTGGGCACCAGGCTGGCCACTCAGTACTGTAAAACTCCACTGCCAGTCATTCTGTGGACTATTGTTCTGCTATGGCAACCCCTAACTGGAAAAGCCAAAAGAAGAAGAAAGAAGACACACGAGTCCGTGCTGGTGCACAAACACAAACACAAATGTCTACAAATTTGGGGGTACAGCATGAATTTATTTATCCTTTGTTGACCGAGTTAGTCCCATTAGGCTAGTAGCCTCTTTCCAGGGAAGACCTGAGATGGTATTTATAATACTAGAGGAAATTTGGCCAGGACACTGGGGAACTTTCTCTTCTCTTTTTGATAAGTGCCATGGGATCTTTTATATCCACCTGAACTGCTACCAGTTCAAGCATTGGTTTAATGTCTCACCCAAAGGTTAACATACTTGAGCACCCCTCCCACCCCATGCTGCACTGTAGTGTCAGCAATCTATCCACCTGGAGTGGGAATAGAACCCACAGCCTGCTGCATCAAAGGTGAGTGTGCTACCTGTTGCACCACTGACACTGCTAAATTGTGAACTTCTGTACTTAAACCGCTGAAGACAGCCCTCTACCCAGGCTTTATAGATCCTTTTATTCAAATGTCTATCACAGAGGTGAGATTTGAACATATGATGGTGGGCATTGTCAATCTACAAAAAATCTTCTAAATTATATCTTCAACAACTTCCCTGATCAAAAACTACACCATAAATACAATCTATAGACTTTTGCACTCATTAACAAAATGGCTTTTCAATCAAATGTATTAGTTATTTTTTTTTTTTTTTTTACCATTTGTGGTTAATTCAAACCTACATTTGATAAAATGATACAGAGCCATATGTGTGCGTGTGTGCTCGCGCTCGTGTGTATGAGTGCATTGTGGAACTTTATTGTTGAAGTTCTCCTTCATTACCACCCATTTTGCCCAAGTAACCACCCTTCTGATTGACCCACCTGACATGACTACACTTGAATGCAGCTGTGGCTTACAAGTGTTACCACACACATTTACACAGCATACTGTCTATGCAGTTTTACATGAATATTCCTGCTGGAGGCAGCATGTGGGTACAAATTAGTAGTTCAGACTTAGCTGACAAAGAAGGGTAGCTCCTGATGACCAGTGGTTATGCATCTGTGACTGTAATTTTGCAGACTGCCTATTAGTAGTCTTCTGCAGTGTGATGAGGATCTTGCCAGCTGATGGTATTTATATCATGTACATTAAAGGTTCTAAGTATGGTAGCTATGCTAATTTTGACCTCCTAATAAATGTTACTGAACTCTTTCTATCTGTCATGTCTGTAAACTAATTCATGCTAAGAGTCTGAGTCTTGTGTATTCTCATGAGCACTTGCATGTATAAGTGGACCAATGACTCTGATAGGGATGGCTTGCAAAATATATTAATTCTGTAGCTAGTGGAGATGCTAACAAGAAAATCTCACTGTTAAGCAAGATGCATGTAGTACACATGTTGCATGCCATTTTTCAGAGCTTCCTATCACCCTGTATTACCAACATTTTCAGCACTGCATTGTTGACGCCCTCTCACAGGTTACTCTACTGAGACACCCTATGTTGCATGGCATGTGCCAAAAAAGTCGATTGGTGTAACAGTAAGAGTCCTGCCATGGTTCTCTGGAATGAGACCTGGTGTATGACCATGGCTTGTAAGAGCACTGATTGTAGTAGGGTACCCCAGTGGTGCAGCAAGGGAAAAATGATCTTTATCTACTGCATAAGGACCACTGGGGATGTCTGAAGGTGCTTCTCCCTGGTACTGAACTTACAACACCTTCACCCTCCCAAAAGAGCATCTGTGTCCCACAAAAAAATATTGTACTTTCCCTCTCCCACTTCCATCTTTTCCCCCAGTATAACGTGGGTGGCTGGTACAGTATTTCCAGAGTTGTTGCCACTGGCATATGTGAGTAATGCATACACCACTACATTGACCCTGGAGGAGCCATCATAAACATCTCAGGTGATGGGAAGAAAAGGTCAGAAAAAAGGTATCTGAGATGCACTGTAAGGATCTGTCCACTCTACACAGAGACAGATTTCCTGCATAGAAAATACAGGTATTGTAGGCATGTACTTAAGTTAATGGTAGTTATTTTTTACAGCTCAGGAGGCCATAAAGAAGAATAGTATCCTGTATCAGAGGGGAATGGAAAGGCTTTCTAGTTGCAAGGGTCCGCAGTATTTAATTTGTTTCTATAATTACAGTACTTTTAAGTGTGTATGTTACTGCATTAGTTATCTGCCAAGATGTACAAGGTATTCGCAGTGCATAATTTGGTGTTATTCTAGATGTGAGCAGTAATGTCATTCAGTTTGTCTATGTTTGACATTTACAATTTCTCTCTACACTTACTAGCATTAGACACAGCAGGGTACGTATAGTACTGCAGGTGGCACAGGCTTACCATGTTGCCCCTGTAATGTACATGTAGACCAGTATGCCTTCCCACAAGTTTCAGAACCACATCTACACATCAGGATTGCAACCTATTTCCCCTCTTGTTTAGATAACATATCACAGTACAGCAGCCCTTCTATTTATATTGCACATCCTAGTATAGCAGCATTTACCCTCACAAATTATTGCATTTATTCAGATTGTACCATTTTATAGCTCTAATGACATTGTTGCATGATGTAATTCATTGCAGGTCTTTCATATATCATATATTAATTATATTCATATTATTGAAATGTTTTTTCTATCTGCACCTTTCCTTTGTCTCTATACTTTACATTATAATTATTTTCAGTTTATTTTATTTTTCTCCATTTCTTTAGTCAGTTGGCAGTAAAAGAGGTGCAGCCAAGATCTGCAGTACCCCATCAGGCTCAGTCATCCTCCTTACCTCTCCAAGTAGCATCCTGGGCTGCCTTTGCTGTGGGAAAGAGCCATGTGGCCAGCTCTCCTGTGCCTGGTGGTACTTCAGTAGCAGTGAGTGCCATTGTTCTCAACAGTGGCACTGTTGGAGATCTGGATTTTATCACATACAAGGATTTGGTAGTGGAGGAGGTGGGGGAAAATGTCAGATCAGTGGCTAAAAGCCTGCACTGGCTGCCTATGTAGCCTCCTATTGTGGCTGGTAGAGTTGCATCACAGCCTGCCCTTGCCATCCCACCTCAAACAGGGTCCAGTGGAGGCCAGGTGGCGTGGGTGCTGTCTGACCATTCTATGCTATTTAAAAGGCTGTACCCACCCTAAGCCCATCCCAGTGTTCTATATCAATGTTCTCTCCAGGTTGTTGTTCTATCTTTCCATCCTCCCTATCACCTGTGTCCTTCCTTTGTGTGTCTCTGAATCCACTGTCTTCCTCCACTTTCAGTGTGTCAGCATCAGCCCTGTCAGTATTTGTCCATGTTACATGTTGAGCATTTCTCCCTGCTGACTCTTCACTCTCTTACAATGCCTTCACCTTCCCAAAAGGGCACCCTTCCTCTCCCCACTTCCCTCCATACCTTTCCCATTCTCCATATGTATACTTCTCTGCTTGTTGTTCTACCCTTCTATCCTATACCCATTTCCATTCATTTTATGGTAAAAAACAGATTGAATCATTACACTAACCCCTTTTAAGTATCATGCATGTTTCCCCATTTTCTTGCATGTTAGTACGCGCACTTTCTTTCTGCTTGTCACTTTTTCTCAACACAATCATAGCCACCACTGTAAATTATTTTATACCACAGGTCCTGTTCCTAGCACAAGTGAGTTTACTAATTAGAAGTGAATTGATCTGCAAATTTTCATCTTCTTAATTGATAATGAACTTTGGGCTCACTTTGCACTTTATGCTTAACCTCTACAATTGTGTTAGGCATGTTTATGAACTCCAGGAAATGAGTATGAAGTACACGTTCTTGTTTTAAGCCTAAAAGAAGAAGAGGGTCAATTTTATGGAGGAAAGGTGTATACACCAAAAAAGTAGATTAATTATTGCTGATGATAAAGGAATAACAACAGAATATCACAATAAAATACAAACCCTGGCCATTCGTTACTGAATGCCTGGGCTATGTGTGAAATCTGTTAAAAGCTTACTAAACGCAGTCATAGACAAAATGGAGAGAGTTTAATGTTGGCCAGGGATTTTAATGATATTTTACTTAAAAATTATACAAGTGCTTTTAAGGAATACATTTTTGCAGTAGTTAAGCTATTAAAGAGTCGGGCATCATTATTAAATGTAAAAAGCAATGAGTTAAAAGACCCAGACACTTCCATTTATGCATTATTTCTTCGTATTCTAATCAAAATTAAGAGCAGATAAAAAATATATCAAACATTTCTATATTCTGAAAACAATTTTTTAAATACCATCGTGTGTACTTTTTTTGATCTTAACATGTTAACATTTTCTCTAACTATACATAATACAAAATTACCTACCACACCTGACGTATGCATTCCTAAATAACTAAACATGAATGAATTCAAGGAATGGCTTTAGGAAGACTTGCATTCTCTTATGGAATTTAATGATACTGGAAATGTTACTATTTCTGTATTACCGGACTCATTAGAAAGTTATTACTTGGTAAGATTTGTTCACCATTTAAAAAAAATTTAGGTGTTATGCTAGTCAGCTGAATGATATACTTGAAACATATTCCAAAATAGGATCAACAGGGAAAACTGATATATTTAGGTGTGGTTGTGTCATTAAATAAGAAACATTAACACATTTTAAATTGTAAAACAACTATTGCTTTATAGAAATTAAAATTCAGTTCCTATTATATAATACCACAGGGACTAATTTAATCATATTACAGAAATTACTGAAGCGAATAAAAATAAATTGGACAGTGGTATTGACAATATTCTGTACAACTTTAAGTTATATTATGACATGATTTATTGTAATACTGAATTCAGTTTGAGTCTGGCAGTTGGCTTAAAGGATAAAGGAATTATTAACACTCTGTTTCCTGTGGGCCAGAGGTGCAGGCTTTGATTCCTTCACCCTCTATTGTCTAACTGTGTGACTCTGAGCAAGTCACTTAAATCAGACACTGTTCAAAAAAAGGCCCGTAGAGATCAATGCTGTAGCCTGGAAAACAAATACAAATAAAATAAAAGGCAAAATAAATCTTCAGGAAGTTGAAAACTTTAGAGTCATGAATAGCAATAACCCTATATCTGAAGAAAATATATCTTCTAGAACTAAAAATATTGTTTTTACTGAAGTTAATGGCCAAATTGAGAAATGAAAAGATAAGGCTCCCAGTAGAGAGAGAATATACTTAGAAATTTATGAAAATGTCCCACAGAATTTAATAAATCTAATGCATAATGGTTTCAATAAATTCATTATTCACATTATTCTAACTTTATTAAAATAATAATACTAAAACTAAAAAATCATACCTTGCAATTATTATAGGCCAATATCAATTTTTAGTATAGATAAGATTTTTATGTTTATACTAACTAATAAAATTAATTTATTCTTTTATTATTGCACTAAGATCATACTGGGTTTGTCAGAAAGCAGAGTCAGGGTAATATATAAATTGACCTTTTACTGATCATGTGGCCCATAACTATAAAGAGTTGGTTCTGACTAAGTTTGACACAGAAAAACTTCTAATTTCTTAGAAAGGCATCAGAAATTCTGTTTTTCTCCATGATTTTATGATAACTTTGATATATTATAACTCTAGTACTTATATTAAACCAAGACATTCACTCTGTGACCAAACAAATAATAAATGTACAAAATATAAATATTTCCATTATTTCATGGTTTAGCAGCTAACCCTTCTAGCCAGCTCAATTAGACAGAATATATACATCAAAAGACTATGACAAAGATAGGGGTTGTGAACTTAAAATATTTGCAGATATTTTAATATTAACAAATCTAGAAGAATGTGACTTTATCTGGATTGTACATTCAAATCTTTTAGTAATATATGTAATTTGTGATTACATTAATTGAATAAAAAAACACTGCTTAAAATCAGACAACAGAAAGAGTGCTGGACAATCGCACATAAAAATTTAATCAATATTTTATTTAGGGAAAAGTGGAGTGCTTTTTTCTCACAAATACATAAATAAAGACTTCTTCAGAATTAAGCAAATTCAACCCGAGGCGCATTTAAATAAATATTTCCTTGAATCATGCCACAAATCATCAAATCAGCATCTTGAAAACTTGTGAACAATTAAAAAATCAATAAATAGTAATGAAATAATACCAACATAGAAATATCATAAATACTTGTAAAATAATACAAATATACACCATATAAATACATGTTTTTCAAACCAAAATATCAAATTCAGAGCTTTGCAGCATGTTGTTTTAATTAGCAATATATGAATAAAATCAGTTAAACCTGGTAGTATTGTTACATTCAGTTTTAATTGTCAAATAACTTCCTTAAATCTAACATTTGCTTTCCACTGGTCCCTTAGAATCCTATCTAGGATAGCAAACATAAACTTCTGGAAGCTAGAACATTGCAATATATGTCTATACAGTCGCACAGTACTTTCTGAAAAGAAGACCAAAAATCTAAAGTAATGGTTCAAAAAGCAACTTTATTGAACAACCTCATGCTAAGCACTTTCATTCTAAAATAATGGACATCGTCAGAGTGTGAGTGCAACCCTCCACTACACTAAAGTGTATACAAATCTTTACCTAATCACATGATGAAAAAAATTACATGGGGAAAAAATCAAATGATAAAGGACTTCATTATATTTATAAAGTATTATACTCTTAGTGAGTGGTATGAAACCTTCCTTACATAACAAATGAACATTCATAACTATATTCCAAATACAAGAACCTGTTATTAAAAAATGTCATATAGAATATATAAAATAAAAGGAATACATTTTGTGTATTTAAGGAGGTTTTTAAAATTGATCAAATATTCTAAATATCTAAAATGTGTAAAAAAAATTACATTTTTGTTCAATTTTGTGAATAAATAAAAAAAAAAAAAAAACAATTGACAGTTTGGCAGTTCTAAGCTTTAAAATACTACTAACTGATATGCTGTCATTCAAACCCCAGATGTACTGTTGCATTTAGCCTCAACTGCTATACTAAATCCTTATATTCCAAATGTATTTTCCGTATTCCTCTCTTCAGGTTCTTCAAAACTCTAGCAATCATTCCAATTTAAATTTTACCCCTTTTTGTGTTTTGCAAACAAAGGTATGTTTATACAATGCTTTCTTGTGGTTGCATTTTGCCATATCATACAGATGATCATAAATCCTATTTTTTTAAGGTACGTTCAGTCTAACATAAAAACCTTGACAATCTTTACAGACTGCAATATAAACCACCCTGACGTACAACAGTCCACCCAAGTTAGCATATTTAGTCAATTGAGTACCGGGAAATATTTTGGCAATTGATTTTACAGGCATGTAAGTTTCCAGGATTTAATGAACATATCTTCCTGGCCCCGGTCTTAAAACTCAAGGCGGCTAGAATATAATGGTTACTCAACAGTTTTTTATATATATATATATATACATATATATATATATATATATATATATTATGCATCTGTAAATACAGATTTAGATATACCATTTTTTTTCTTGGGTATTACCTACATTTTATATTATTTTTATTGCTATTTTAGGTACAGAGAGAGGTAAGGTTACGTTTCCTCCTGTATGATTGATGTATTGCTGTGCTTGGATTTGAACACTCGAGGGTAGCAAAACGCTATGGTTGGTTATATTCCCACACCAAGAGTAGATTTGGGCTTTTTATACATATATTTTTCACATGTTTTTATTATAGATTTTTAAAGTAGTCAAGGAAAGGTGATATATGAAATTTGGTAGATCCACATGCACTTTATATTCATATATTTGTTTATTTTTAAGTTTACCCATGCCAATTGATGTTAATTTCATTGTATATATGTTTTTAAAAATTAAAAATTGAGGCATTTTTAATATGTAAATGGAGAAAAGAGACTGGATTGGATAATTGATTGGGAGGAGCATTTATAAACTTTAGCTTGATTGGACTGGGGTTTTGCGTGTCTGAGGAAGTTCCATTTAGAAACAAAAATGCTGTGAGACTGTTAAGTGTTTGTGTTACTGCATGTATCAAGTGTTGGTTTTTGGATGCTTTAATAAAGTGGTTTCCTCACTTTGGTGATCTTTGTGGTTTCTCCTTTGGTGCTGGACCTTGTGTGGATATTCAAATGTCTCCCTTGGTATAATCTTGTCACCCACTAAAATGTATTTACAGTACTGACACATTCCACCACATTTAGTAGTGCCTATCCTACCTCACTGTGCTCTATCAAACCTTTTAGTTTTAATGTTTTCAAATTTGTTCATTAGGTTAGAACCTCTCTTATAAACACATTTTGGACAGATACCCACATAATCCTCACTGTGGGATTAACTTTAAAAGTATTCCAATTTTTGTTAATAATCTCCTTAAGTCCTCCAGAACTGGAACTGTATTGTATAATCATTATTTTTTCATAAATGTATTTCTTATTTTTTTTTTGTTGTTCTCAGTAAGCGACTCAGATTCACAACCAATACCCAATTTTTTTTAAATTTCCCTTGTGTTTGTTGTGATACTTCACCTCTAATTTTTAACAGTAATTCCATCAGGTAGCCTCCTTGCAACAACATACTGGGATGATGAATCTTTCAGTGTTACTTTCTATAAAATAGTACTTTTAAAGTTGTTTTTCGTCCATCTTGTCCAATAAAACTTAAAATCAATATTGTTTGCCCTATCTTCAGTATACTATTTGTATGATATAATAAATGGTTGACATACTGATATCTAAACAGCATTTTAAAAATATATACAATCACACAGCTAGAACATATTAAAGAACTTATTAAAGAGAAGTTTTCAACTGACAATGGCTTTACATACTGGTATAACTGATTATCTAATATAACACTTTAAATGTTTGTAATTAAAATACAAGCTACTAAATGAATATTTGTAGGACATTTGAAATATTATAAATGTTATTATTAACTAAATTTGAGGAAACCCTACACTGGAAAAAAAACTTCCAAAACATATTAGTTATCTAAATATGACGGTTAATAAGAAAATACTAGTTTCTAGTTTTCAAACTTTTAAAAGGTTCTTAGTCATCATAAAACTATTACTCCATTTTCTTTTTGACTCTTTACTCAAAACTTCTCCATCTGTTAATGATAAAGTGAAATTAGTCATCATAAAAGCTCTAGTTAAGACCACTTCTTCTCAAGTTTAAACATTATGTTTGTAGAGTGCTTTTTACACTTAAACTGGTTGGACAAGCTGTAACAGAATGCACAACTGCATCAAAGCATTCTGCGCACTGTGTTTAATATACCACTTGTTATCACTGTGATTCACACACATGGATGATGGTAATGACAAGTGGTATAATACTTAGGCTCTGATCTGCACAATGGTACATGTAGTGCACAACTGTGTACTATGTACACCAGTGCCACAGATGTGGATGCCCATGTAGCATCATAGCCTGGTCCCCCTGCTAATCTTAGTAATGCGTCCTAATCCTACTCTTAACCCTAAAATCCCTCTTAACTTAAAAAAACCTTCCCATAATACTGACACAATTCAAATAAATTAGTGCTGAATGTGGTTGGATTATGGGTAGTATACCCATGAAATTAAATGTGTTTCCTTTTTTGATGTACTGAGTGTTGCCTTGCTTTTCTGTATGACATAATAAATGGTTGACATATGTTGTTACATGGTTTGGATGTCAACCAAGTACTTTTTTGACCATTCATTACAGAATCACTCATATAAACGTATGATTTTATTTCTTTAGATTACCAATGAACTTGGGTTGACTATTATGATCATCTAAAAAATGTACTTAAAAGATTACAAATGTAAACAAAAGTGGTACATTTGTGATTACTTAAAAGAACTACAAACATTACTTTAACATGGGGGGCTCCACCCCCACACCCATTGAAATTAAATATACTAACTCCATGGTCACACAACCATGGAGAAGATACCTTAAGTATATTGCAGTCAAACTGTTATAGACCGACTGCTATCATTCTACAGCTATAACCATGAAGATTGCCAAAAGTAGCAGCACAAGATGAATGCATGCCACGATCAAACACATGGCACTCATGTAATAGAATTGCCAAGGCAACTCTAAGTTATTTAAAAGAATATGCGGTCATATTTGGACTCAGCTAAACACAGATTACTGATGTCATTTAATCCAGCAGTACAAAGAAGTGCAGAAACTCTGTTCCTTTTGGAAATAATGTACAAGAAGTCCACGTCAGTGCTTTCTGTAAACTTTCAACTGTGAGTATATAACATGGTCTTTGAGGAAGAAGTCATACATACAGTTAAGACTACTTCCTTACCATATCATCCTGTGACCTTGCACAAGAGTTTGTTGGCTACCTGTTCTCTTCAGTAAAGATGACTGTGGACAGTGCCTGTACACTACAACACATACTTCCAAGCAATCCTATTCCTCAGTTCACAACATGCCTTCAGTTACCTGTAAACCATACTTCAATTGATAAGTGCTTACTGTGTTATATAAATAACATCATTCCTTTGGAATAACATTTCTATGTATAAATTCCTGAAATTGACAGCAGACAATACATGTTTCTAGAATCTATCACAGTGAGACCAGCATCAGTGGAGTGGTATCACCAGACTAATACAGGAGGACATAGACCTCAGAGGTAAGCCTTGGCTGCAAAGGTAACTTCTTTAAAGATTGACAGATACGGAAAGCTAAGAGGTAAGCCTTAATTGTAGAGGTAACCTCTTTAAAAAAATCTATAGGTATGGAAAGGTCAGAGGTAAGCCTTAGGTGCAGAGGTAATCTCTCTCAAGCTCTATAGGTATGGAAAATACTTTCTGACATCAAATTCAGAAACAATTATGCTAAGTCAATGGCTGAAGGCAAGGGTACAAAACAAACCACCAAAATGGAAGAGCAACAACACAGATCTCCTTCACTATTTTTCCTGATTTTCACACAGATTATAATTTCTTTGTCTGATTTAGGTGCATCCAAAACCTTACGGCTGTTGCAGGTGTATCTATTGTGTAAGATCAAAAAGAATTTCTAAAACAAGACAGCTCTGTAATTATATGACAGTATGGCTGTCCCAGACACCTATTTCAGGAGGAGAGGACTTTTGCTTTGTCTCTGATGTCCCACATGACTACCAGGGGAAAAAAACAGGTAAGTTAATAGATGCACAAATACATAACAGTCTTAGTAAGAATTAGTATGGGATTTTGCTGTGGTAGTGTGAAAAACAGCAAGGCAGAAAAATGAACAGAGTTAAAATGACCATCTCAATCAAATTCAAAATGTGGGATAATGATACTAGTGGGATATCTTTAGACATCATTAGATAAAGTGACACAAAGATGCTGATGCTTTCTGAATGGTATAAGCAGTGCCCTTAGGTAAACTTCTTTACAACAGCTAAAGTAGACAACATGGTAGGAAAATGTGCTGTGTCCTGGCAAGTTTTAGCTTTTACAATACATTTTTCATGAAACTTAATTCTTGCCTAGGTGATTAAAAAATATTAATTACAGAAGAGATCCTGATAATTACTTAAACATTATCTAGAGATGAGTTTTGTTTAGGGACAGTTATTTACTACACATAGTATATATAAGAAGATCACATATTTAAATAATACAACAGAACAACTTAATGAAAAGACAATTCAGCTTACCTTGAAAACAGATGTGCTGGCTGCAAATGGAAAAGACAGAACACAAAATGTTACTCAAAATCATAACACACACGCTATTATAATATAAATGCCAATAATTTTGATTCTGTATAGGTACTAAAGCCTTTTATGTACTAAAAGACTACTTTCTTGACAATTTGTTTTTAAAATATATACATTGCCAAAGGTTTGACTTAACAAGGCAAAGGCTCTATCTAATCTTGTTGCATTTAGGCAATAAAACAAACTTTTTATTTGTTTGTTTTACAGGTAATGCACTGAACTCCAGGAGTTCTTTTTCAGTCATGCCGTAGTTACCTCTAAAGTTGATAGCAATAATCTAAACATAATTACAAAAGTAAAAAATAATAAATAATCCCAGGGAAATTGTGCCAAGACTAAACCAAGAACCAAAATATAACAAAATCCAACCTAAGGCATAAAAACACTGCAGGCAGTATGTAAAATCTTGAACATTTAATAAAAAACAAGAACGTGAGTTAGGTTAGCACTTTCACACATAAAAAGTGCTTCTTCAGACCATGTATTCAAGACAAACAAGAAAACCTTATATAACACTAATAATCAAATAATCATTAATGAAACAAGCAACAATCCACTAATGTAAAAGACCTCTGGATTTTAAGAGAGGTTTTAAAGAGACCTTCCCATTTAAACCAGGTAACTTATCAGCTGTAAATTAAATATCCAGTGAAGTTCCCTTAACGCTTTAAAATTCCTGAGATCATCACCACGCTGAGTTTTATAAATCACTTCTATTACCCTAAAAGTAAAAATATTCACAGTCAGACACTGTCCGGTTCAATTCTCAGCTAGAGCATCTTCTGCATTACGACATTCATGAATGGGCATACCTTTGTTGAAGGTTGTGCATCAGGGCTGGTAACTCGGCATGTAAAAATCAACTACCAATCATTAGCGGACCAGAGTTCCACTGTGGCAACCCCTAACCGGGAAAAGCCGAAAGACACAGCAACCCTAAAAGTAAAAATATGGTTAACAACACTCTCTATAGTATGTTTAGCCAAAGCACTACTAATATCACCCATCCGAGTGCTGTATATATGCTCTCTTATTATTTCATATAATGCACGATCGGTTTTCCCTCCATAAAAAACAATGCATGCATCACAGGTAGCAAGATAAACTATATTAGATGTACGACAATCAGCTGATACCTTAAACTTATAAACAAAACCAGTGGAAGGATGGATAAAAGTATCATGGACCTCTATATACCTACAAAAATTGTATTTTTGACACTTCTTCATACCCTGGACATAATCAGAACCTATCTCTGAACTTTGAGGAACATTATAACACAGTTGTCTCTTTAATGACTTCTTGTTTTTATATCTAAACCTAGGTTTATTGCTGACCACATCACTTACAGAATCAGCAGTCTGCAAAACGGACCAATTGCTCCTGATGACTCTCCTTACTGTCTCTATACCACCGGTGATAGGTAGACCATCAAGACCTGATCTACCATTTCTATGAATAGTGGAAGTGTCATTATCACAATCAGTAAAATCTGAAAAATACGGTCTGGTCTTATTAGTTCTCTGGTCTCTAGCTATCATATAAGCATTACTAAATTTCTTTTGTCTATATCCCCCTTTGTCTAAATTTAGATGCTAATCTATCTAAATCATTATCAGACTGCTTGTCTAGATTGTTTAGTCTTGACATTTGTAAAGTTTGCCCCATCAAAATATTCTTAGAAATATAGGTAGAATGCATGCTTTGTCTTTGCAAAACTGCATTGCTCGTGTCTTCCTGTACAAACCTGTATTTAGAAAGCCATTAACATCTTTATCTATTTGCACATCAAGAAAATCAATGGAAAATAGGGACTGTTGGCTAGTGAACCTGAAAAAAAGAAGTTGTGGTATGTAAGTAAGAAATTAATTTTTGCAAACATTCAGAAGATCCTCCCCACAACAGAAATATGTTGTCCACAAATAAGGCCAGACCGTATTTTTCAGATTCTACTGGTTATGATAATGACACTGCCACTATTCACAGAAATGATACATCAGGCCTTGATGGCCTACCTATCATGTTACATTATACTGGTGATGTAGAGACAGTAAGCAGAGTCATCAGGAGCAACTGGTCCATTTTGCAGACAGATGATTCTGTAAATGATGTGGTTGGCAATAAACCTAGGTTTAGGTATAAAAACAAGAAGTTGCTGAAGAGATAACTGTGTTATAAGGTTCCTTGAAGATCAGAGATAGGTTCTGATTATGTCCAGGGTATGAAGAAGTGTCAAATATACAATTTTTGTAGGTATATAGAGGTCCATGATACTTTTATCTATCCTCCCACTGGTTTTGTTTGTAAGATTAAGGAATCAGCTGATTGTCGTACATCTAATATAGTTTATCTTGCTACCTGTGCTGCATGCAGCAGTTTTTACGTAAGGAAAACCAATTGTGCATTATATGAAAGAATAAGAGAGTATGTATACAGCACTCAGGTGAATGATATTAGTAGTGCTTTTGCTAAACATACTATGTAGTGGTGTTAACCATTTTTTTAATTTTAGATTAACAGAAGTGATTTATGAAACTCAGCATGGTGGAGATCTCAGGAATTTTACAGAGTTAAGGGAACTTCCCTGGATAGTTAATTTACAAGCTGATAAGTTATCTAGTTTCAGTGGGAAGGTCTCTTTAAAACCTCTCCTGAAATCCAGAGGTCTTTTATATTAGTTAATTGCTGCTTGTTTCATTAATGATTATTTAATTATTAGTGTTATAAAAAGGTTTTATTGTTTGTCTTGAATTCATGGTCTGCAGAAGCACCTCATGTGTGAAAGCACTAACCTAACTCATGTTCTTGTATTTTGTATTAAATGTTCAAGATTTTACATACTGCCTGCCGTTTTTTCGTGCCTTAGGTTGGATTTTGTTATATAATTACAAATGTAAAGCACTAGAGTACAGAGAAGACCAACAAAATTTAATAAAAAAAGCAAAATGCACGCAGTAACTGTTTTCATCCTATGCATAAAAGCACAAAAACTGCATTAAATGAAATGCAATCTTAAACGCTTCATTAAATAATAAGTCAAAAACCACTGAAGTTGAAACAGCTTTAAAATTCACAATTTCATTAATGCCAGGAAAGGTGCAAGCATCTTACTTGCCATCTATACTCTCCTCAATGTTTCTACCTCTACCATCAGTAACAAGTCCGTTTCTAAAACAGAAACTAAAAACGTACTGGTGAAATAACAAAGCTGCATGCAAATGCACAAAGCATTACTCAGTTCCCAGATTGGACAGTTTATACATGCTTTTATATTTTCTGGTAATCCTGCCTATATAAAATGCAGAGCACACAGAACAGGCAATATAAACATTTTTTTGAAAGACAGTTAAAATGAACAAATACCTTATAACACTTCTCTTAAACACAAATGCTTTCACTGGCAAAATAAATAAAAGAACATTGAACACAGGGACCACACTTTGACATTCCAACCTTCTCTGTTCTGTTAACAATGGGAGCAGAATCTTTGATTTTTTTAACATTAATTCCCTTCAAAATCTTGTTTCTATGCAAAAAATGATGTTCTTCATATTGATCACTGCTGCAGTAGTCAAACCTATATGGGTTGTACTCTGCATACGATATAACAGGTGACCAGTTTCCACAGCATCAGGGTACCTTCCATGTGCCCAAACCATTACTCAGCTCGAGCTGAGTTGACTAAAAGACAGATTTGGGCATGAAGACTTTTAGAGTTTTCCTGCCGCAGAAGACAGTGTTACTGTGCATGCTTTCAACACTGTGCATGTTTTCGAGCTTGTGCTGTTTGTTACATTGATGGGGAGATGCATTCCATTTGGGGAAAAAACCTTCCACACATTATTTTTAATGTTTAAACTTACTTTCATGTTTACAAATATACATTTTAAGCTAGGAATATGTGTTTTTTATTGGCTGTGACATGACCTTACTGTACTTTTAAATGGGAGCGCACTTTTATTTCTGACAGATTAAAAGTTAATTTAAACATTCTAAAATGGTATTTCTGTGTAGAAACTCTGTTTATATTACTACTTTTGGGGGCTGGTAAAGTGTAAAGTGCTTTTTACTGTGCTTTTACTGGGAAAAGTTACTTTTTTTACTACTTTTTAAATTTTACCAGCTTGTACTACTTAGTCTCCCTGAGAAGGAAGAACTATTTTTGGCTTGACCATGAAATAAACTAACGGTTCAATGGTTGGTCCTTCTTCCAGCTACAAAAAGAAAAAGTAATTAAACAGCTTTTGCCTCCATAGCAGGCTAGCAATTTGTACCAGCCGCAGGTGGGTGACACTGCTGTGGCCAAAGCTGGTTCATCAGGACGCTCATTTTTTTCCCCTGAATCATCTGATGTTGTCCACACAGCTACTATGGACCAGGGGTTTGCCACATCTGTTACAGCTATTGTGGTCGTGTTTCAGTTGGCAAGGGAAAGACACTCTTCTCAGTGTTGGTAGAAGGGGCAAGGAAGATGCCCCTGCTTAGCCAGAATGTTGTGCCCATCCCTGGGGAAGCTGTTGATGCCATTAATAATCCTGTCTGCCCCCCCAACTTTCCTGTCAAAAAGAAACAGAAAACTAAACATGCGTCTTCTCCTACATCAGTTTTAATGGACAGGAGTAATTTAGGGTCTTATACAGCCTAGTGACCCTTCTCATCAGATGATTCTGATAAAATAATAAAAAAAAATGGATTCCCCTTTTCCTGAAGAGATTCAAGAAATTGAATCTAGAGAGAAATGCAATGGGACAGGCAGAAGTTTTTCTTCTCAGATTTCTGACTCCAACTCAGAGGAGAGCATGTTATCTGAATCTTCTTGCCAATGCTTCTCTTTCATTGGGACAATTTCCAGACTGAGACACTGTTTTCAGTGGGAGAACACAGAGTCTTCTCAGTCCCCCAAAAAATACCATGAACTGCTACAAATGGGATTTCCAGAACCTCCTTCCCATCCCTCCGGTGCTGTCAGCACTGGAGGACATTTTTGTCACAGTCTGTGGTTCCCCTTATAGCCAGCCTGCTGCATCTAAAAAGTAGATAGAGAGTACAAAGTTCCTCACTCTTTCAAAATTTAATACACTTGTCCCAGACCTGACCTAGCAGCTACAGTTAGGTTAATTCAGCTGCTGCCAAACATTTTGTGAATTGTAATCCTTACCTTCCTTACAACAATAGTAAAATAACTGGCACATTTGGGAAAGGAGTGTATACTTTTTCAATTCTAATTTTTTAGAATTTTCTGCACTATTGGGCTCATGTGTTAAAGTTTATTCTGACCAATTATCAAAGTATAAAGAATATCTATCTGCTGTTTCCTCCTGTGAGGAAAAATCTTTAGTTTCTTCAATTTCTCAGGTCACCACCATTGTTTAAAGTGTGTTTATGACTCTGCGGATACTACATCCAGGGCTGTTATCACTGGTACTGTGTTGAGGAGTTTTTTTCTGGTTGCATTCTGAGAACCCCCAGATTATGTAAAACAGGAGATTTTAAATTCTCCCTTGGATAGTTTTTGGATCCTCTGTTTTAGAGCTTATCAAATAATGTAATTAGATGGGTAAGCTGATTCAGGGAATTTCTCAGATTTTTCAGCCCCCCCCCCCATCTCAAACATTTCCAATGGCATTTCTGCACTCTCATCTATTTTTGGCAAAATACTGGTAAGCAAATGTTTAAAACAGGAATCCCGATGAATAAAGTACAGTCAAATAAGGCAGAATGACTATATGAGGAACCCTGTTCTCCCATTCTCACCTGGGCAGGACCTTATCCCTTCCAGAAAGTCTGGATCTACATTTCTCTTTTTGGCAATAAATTACTTCAGACAAATGGGTTCTGAGTTTGATTCAGAAGGGTTAAAGATTGGCAGTGACAATAAATTCTTCCTTCCAGGAGAATTATTCGACATCCACCAGACCAAGCCCATCTGCTATCTCAGGGGGTAGCAGAAGCAGTTCCTTCTTCCCAGTTGGGAAAGTGTTTTTATTCAAGAATATTATCAGTATCAAAGAAAGAAAATGCCTGGAGACTAGTGCTGGTTCTGTCTTTGCTAAATCAGTATGGCAAAAAATAAAGAACTGACTCCGGATAAACAGAGTAGAACTTTTAATCAAAATAAACTTATAAAAAATAAGCTTTTTGCAAAAAATGTTTTCTCAAGACAATTCCAAAGAGTAATAATACAAAGCAACCTTATATAGATGTTAAATCACATGGCAACCATACAATCATTTGTTAAACATAAAACCACATGATCGTCACTAACACCTTTGTTACAATAACTTAAGTACAGGTTTAATACTATTAATTTGATTTAATCCTGAGTGTGCATCCGCAAGTAATATCTTGAGCCATTTATATTCCACATTTTCAGTCTTTGTTTTAATACCATGCCCTCTAAAGCATTTATGCACCTGTTCTATAACCATAAAAACAAAACCATAAAACCATGTCCTTGGCCCATATTTTCAACATGCTTATACAGTGCATTAGTTCTCATATACCTCCCAATAACAGAAATATGATCATAAATTTGATCTTTTAATTTCTGGTTTGTTTTCCCAACATAAAATCCTCGGCATTTCTCAGACAGCAATGATAATTACAAGTTATGCACTCACCATAACTAGGCATCTGCATTATCTATTTTCATTCTGCCTCACTTACGGGTCCAGATCCGACCTTCGGATCTGACTCAGACGCATTTTCCAGACTTTGGATCTGACTCAAACTCCTCACTCTACCCATAATGCCATACTCAATCCTTATCGTCTCAGATCGAGTTTCCCAACAGCTGAAGAGAAACAGATATAGCCAGATATAAGAAGACAGGGCTCAATCTTGGGATTGTAGGTTCCAAACACAGTCCAAGAGGTTCTTCCAGAAGAAAAATGGTTGGTGGAGGGACAACAGGGGAGTTGAGGAAGAATGAAAATGGACAACACAGATGCCAGGTTATGGTAAGTACATAAGTTATAAATTGGATGTCCTTTTCATTCTTTCTTACTTATGAGACAGAGTTCCCCATCTCTGAACTGTAAAGATTTTCACAGAATGTCCACATTTTTCCCTCACATTTTTGGTCTGTTTCTCATTAAATTGTGGTTTTCTGGCAATTCATTGCGAAACATTGAGGGTTGACGTCAGAAAAATAATGACAGAAATTTGAGTTTCAGATGCAAAGTTTATAACAGCAATATTTAAAAGGCTTCCTTATTTGTGGGCCTTTGTCCCCAATTATTTGCTTTGTCTAGATTTCTTGCTGTTACAAGTTGAGAGGTATGCAGAGTCTCCAGCTACATTGATCTTGGGTGGCCCTCATGGAAGGATATTCCAAAGTACTGCAAACCAAAGGAGGCTCTACTACTAGATATGATGTCTAATTTGTAATGTGAAACAAAGGTATGAGACTTGGACCATGTAGCTGCTGCCCAAATATTATCAATAGATGTTTTTGTTAAAAAAAACAGATGAAGTAGGCACAGATCTAGTTAAATGAGCTCAGGGAGGTTTTGGTAAAGTCATATCTGTTGAGAGTAAATCCATGAGATGCAATCTGTAATCCATTTAGCTAGGGTAACTTTAGAAACTGTATAAAACTACCAGCAATAAATGTTTGTACTTCTTGAAGGCAGTTGTTTGCCAAGGTGCTAGAGTCTTTTTTGACCAAACTGTTTTTTCACTGTTTTTCTGTTGTTCTATAACTTTAGAAACTGGCTGGCCTATGCAGTTTGGAGAAAATGATACAAAAAGCTGATCTGACTTTCTAAATTGGTTTGTCCTGCGAAGATAAAAACATAGTTGTCTATGCACATCAAGGAGGTGCAGCTTGTATTCTCCTTTACTGGAAAATTTTGTAAAGAAAACTGGCAAGTGAATGAATTAGTTGATGTCATTTTCGGAAGCCACTTTAGATAAAAAGGAAGGGTTAGTCTGCAGGGAGACCCTATCTTTATGAAAAACAATGTAAGGGGCTTTTGCTGAAAGAGGCTGAAGTTCAGATACTCTTCTTGCCAAAGTTATAGCTACCAAGAAAACCGTCTTCCATGACAGACATTTTAGATCAGATTTATCAGACGGTTCAAAGGATTTCTGTGTCAAACCTTCAAGCACTGTAATAATGATCCCAAGGCAGTGAAAAATCTTTTATTGGAAGTCTCAGAAGAATAACGTCTTTCATAAAGGCTTTACACAATCTAGAGGAAGCCAAGGAAAAAGATTTATTCCCTGTGCGGAAATCAGAAATTGCTGCCAACTGAAGTTTAACTGCAGAGAAGCTAGCCCCGTCTTTAAAAAGATTTGTCAAAAAAATGAATAGCGGAAATTGGTACAGAAAAGGGATCAATCTTCTTATCTGTTGCCCAGATAGAGAACCTTTTCCATTTACTTTCATAAACATTTTTGGAAGAATCTTTTTGAGAAGCCAAAATAATGTTGCGAACTGGGGAAGAGAGCCTGGACTGTCTTAACTATTACTGGAAGTAGAGAAACCATGCAGTCAAACTGAAGGTCTGGATGTTGGGGTATTGAATCCCTGAAGGGTTAGAGAGGAGATCCTGAGTAGGCTCCAGTATCCATGGAGGATAATGAATATGAGAGCTAAGAAAGGAGAAACACTTGCTGAGGCCAGAAGGGGAAATGAGGGTTACTGAGCTCTTCAGCCTGCTTGCTTTCTCCAAAAATCTGGGAATCAGGGGAAGAGGAGGATAAGCATAAAAGAGACCTGAGGAGCAAGAGTGAAGAACAGCATCTCTCGGTGACTCCCACTGAGGGGGGCTTCAGAGTGAAGTACTTGTTGCACTTATTGTTGAGGGGAGGGGAAAACAGGTCGCAGCAAGGTCGGCCCCAACGCCTTAATATCATATAAGCTACCAAATGATTAAGAGACCACTCGTGGAGCATCAGAACAGATCTGCTTAGTTTGTCTACAAGCAAGTTGGTTTTACCCGAGATGTGAGTCGCAATTAGAAAGCAGTCTGATGAGATCACCCATGCCCAAATACTCATGGCCTCTCTGCAAAGGAGGTATGATCAAGTTCCTCCTTGCTTGTAGATGTACCAGACTACAGACATGTTTTCAATTTGGACTGCAATAGTCCCCAAAGGAAGAGCATTTTGAAATGCCTGCAATGCTAAAAGGACTGCTCTCATCTCTGGGACACTGATATCCAATTTGGTCTCTTGGGGGGACAACATGCCTTGGACAATTCTTCCCAAGAAATGCCCCCCATCCCAGCTGAGAAATGTCCATGGTAACTGTGGATACTAGGTTCGGTAGAAGAAAGGGTGTGCTCAAAAAGAGATTGTCTGAACGTATCCACCAGCAAATGTGTTGCTTGCAGATGGGGGTTAGTTTTACTCAAAAAGACAGGGGTTGATATAGAATGGATCACTGGACAGCTGAAGTCCATTGGAGAACCCACATAAAGGAGCTTCAAGAGGAAGCAGTATTATGGCAGCTGACAAAGGCTCAGTTCCTTGAAGCACTAACCTTGCTGGAAGAGATGAATGAGACAGAATAGCATGACCCTGGTTTCTGAAAGAAGTAATACAGTGGAGAGGTAATTATGCTATCTGTGTTGTGTTCAAAACTGTTCCCATGAATTCCAGGCTCTGAACTGGTATAAGTTTTGATTTGGCAAGATTTATCTTAATGTCCAAGGTGTTGCAAATCTGAATCAAATAGTCCCTGGCATGTTGAAGTTGATTCTTGGAGGGTGTGGTGAGGAGCCAATCATCTGGATATGGAAACACCTGGAATCCCTTCAGTCTCCGGTGATGTTTGGCCAGGCATCTAGGTGCAAAGAGAACCACCCAAGACTGCCTCCAGAGTTGGACAGTACTTCAGGAGTGCTGATAGGGCCTGTCTGACAATGAATCTCTAAAGCCTTGGTTCTCTGGGCCTCCTCTGCCTCTAGGGTGACGTTTACCATTAAAGTTTCCCCCTCTGCCTCTGGAGAAATTGTCCCCATGCAAGTCCTGGAAAGTCCCTAAGACTTATGTAACCACATTTTCTTACCATCTATCTGGTTCCTACAGAAGGTCCACTGTGGCACAGAAAACTTGATCCCCATGGAAGACAGGGTCTTTCCTTCTTGTTTACTGTGGGTAAGAGTATTCTTTACTGATGGCCCAAATAGTGCCATCAAACAGAGCATTAATAAAGGACATCTTAAAGGGCTCCTCAAAAATCGCATAACCTGAACCAGGCATGTCTCCTTATGGTGATACACAAACCAGCTGCTCATGAGGTACCTTAAGCTGTATGAGAGATTAACCTCATCAAATCGTTTGAAGCAGATAAAAGAGTGGACAGTTGAGAGGCAGTCTGTTTGTAACCTCTGCAGACATGGGCTCAGAGAGCTTTGAAAGTTCTTTAGTCAAATCTCTCTGAAGCCTAGTAAAATGCACCAGGTAATTAAGTGACATCAGAGCGAATGTAGCTGAGGCGAATACTCGCTTTCCAAATCTGTCCAATGCCCCAAATTCCCTGTTAGGCAGATGGACAGAACATCTCTGTTCTGCTACCTCTCTATTAGTGGCTGCTGCAACCACCATAGCATCAACTGGGACTCCTTTGCTCCAGTGGGGGTCTGTCTGCAGGTGGGGCCAAAAATGTAAGGATGGGTTCGACAGTCTCCGGCTCCTTCCATGCTTGGCAGGAAACTAGATCACAAGTTCATCTGCCAGGGGCCAGAACCAAAAGCCTCAAGGAACACAGATTTTTGGGAGAGGGGGCATGGGATGACCAACCCACCTTCTGCCTCAGGATCTATAGAATATCTCCAAAGGAGATGTCATCTGGTGGTGATCTGGGGGATCCCTCTCCTTCATCAAAATTGGTGTCTTCAGTAAGAGACTCCATATGGAGTCACCCCTTACATGCTCTCTTCTGATGCACATCCTCCATGGAGTGTTCTGGGCAGTTTTCAGAAGAGAGGGAAAGTTCCTCTACTGGAACTGGCTGGAGACTAATTGGAATTGGTGTGGAATAGGTCTGAGTGACAAAGAGCTTGGAACTGATGAGAGAAAAGGGGTAGAATCTAAAACATGACAAGACAGTTCTCTCCAGAGATAAAAAGCCCCTTCTATCACCTCAAAGGCTGAGGGGCTGGGGAAAGCCCTGGGTTGGCCCTCAGAGCCGCAGCTTCTAAAGAAGGCAGATCTAGACCAATTCTGGATCCAAGCCTTGATGGGAGAATAGGATCCGAACTGTCTAGGGCCAAAGCTCTGAGGGGAAGGGATTGATTCAACAAAGCTAGAGCCAACAACACACCCTTGGATCTGAAGCAGATACTTCTGCTCCAAGATACATTCTGATCTGAGGATATCGGGGAAGAACCAGTCAGGAAAACAGTCGGCGTGGAGGAGGAAACTTTCCTCGGATCCAACACTGAACCCCTCAGGGATCTTGGATCCTGGGGCTCCAAAACTACTGGATGGACTGGAGAAGGAGAAATAACAGTCTTAGATGTGGCGGGCATACTCACAGATCCGACAGGGGATAGAGCTTGTAAGACCCACATCTGGATTTGAGAAACTTTTACATCATCCTATCCATGTCTGCTTCTGACAAGCTTTTGGAGGACCTAGAAGAAGTGGTGGATGGGGGCCTGGAATGCTTCTTAGGTGTTTGGAGAAGCTGAGCAGGCAAGGTGGGTGAGATTGGTTTCAAAACATATTCAGGCGTTGTAGTCCTAAAGGAAGTACCGGCTTCAGATCCACTGGCTTAGGATCCAAGTGGGAGCTGGTGGACTAAGTGTGATTACAGCTGGAGCTGAAACCTTAGGATCTCAAGGCTTCAGATCCGAATGATGAGATGTTCTCAGATCCAGGGAAGTCGGATCTGAGAGTCTCCTAGTCTTGGTTGGCGGCTCCAGTGAAGACCTAGGGAACCTTGAAGCAGAACATTTACAGTGATCCAGAGGAGCAGACTTGCTTGATTTGAAGGGGGTTTGGGTCCCTGAAGTGGAAGAAGAAGGAAAAGAACACCTCAAAATAAGTTTGTTTCTTTTGTCCGCCAGGGCTTAGGACTAAAGGTGGTGCAGATTCTGCATGCCATGTCCAAACACCCAACCCTCCCCAGGCAATAAATGCACTCCTTGTGGGCATCTGAGTTGGGGATCTTATGCCCACAAAAGTGGAATTATTAAACCCAGTAGGTTTGGCCAACATAATGGCCGAAACAGAGGACAAACACTAAAAAGAAAGAAAATAACACAAAAAGACTAGAAAAGACTACCAATTATGGCAGAAGCAAAAAATACCCTAAGTTTAAAGGGTAAAGAAGAAGACAGAATACCAGCAATGTTAATGGAAAAAGTACTGAGAAAACAGTGCACAAAAGAAGGAAAAAGTCCCTAATGACCAGCGACAACCAGAGGGAGGAGAAAGATATAAACAGAAGTTTTATAGGTAAATGAGATAAAAGGCAAAAATTATTTAACTCACAGAAAAGACCCAGCTAAATTCACTTGAAAGTGGAACCTGCATCTGAATTCAAAGGTGACTAACGAGATCTGGGGCAATAGGGATGGAATAGGGCATTATGGGTAGACGGAAGAGCTCGAGAGTTGGACCCGAAGTCTAAAAAATGCAGTCGAGTCAGATCCCAGGACTGGATCTGGACCCATAAGTGAGGAAGAAAGAAAAGGATAACATCAGATACAGTATTTTAGACTTGCAATTAGTGAACACATTTAGATGATACTTTTTATTTGTGACTGGACGTACAAATTTTTTATAGGTTCATAGGTAAATACCAGCTAGCTGCTCTTGCAGGCCATTTTAATCCAAGCCAGTTTCACTTTTTCTACTTAAAATATGCTATCCCATTTGGTTATAGACTGGCCTTATCCATCCCATGGCCAGTAATTATATTTTACTCCTAATGAGAATAAATGGATAATTTGAGGGGATCCATGCATGGGATAAAGCATTTAAGAGCTGCCTCTGTCCTTTAGTAGTGCAAGGGATGCAATCCTGGGGTAAATGTTCTGTTTCTCATCCACAGATCTAAGTTGTGCTTGAAAATGGACAGGGATGAACTTTGTTTTATGTAGATGGGAAGTCTGTTCCACAGCAGAAGTATCATTTGCTATACCTGTCCTTCCAAACTGTTCTGTTGATGGTGCAGAAGAGGTTTAGAGCACTAGACAGAGTATTTCTGATGCCATTTGATTTGTGCAATAAATCCATCAGTAATGGGTCAGAGGATGATTTGTATGCCAGAGAGAGGTTACCTCTTAGCAGTTTGTAGAATAGAGTATAGTGACAAGAGCTATGAGTCAGTTCATGGAGGACATGTTTAGGCCTTGTATCCTTTTAGTAAGGTATCTCTGTTCCAGTTGTTGCATGTGTCTGGATGGATACATGCCAAATGGGGCATTATTTTTTATTTTTTTTATTTATTTTACATTTGTTAACCGGGCTAGTCTAACTGGATATATTTCCATTTTCAGTAGAGGCCCGGGGAGAAAAGCTCCACATGAAGAAAAAGCAATTACATAATACAAAACAAGTCAAGAATAGAATAAGGTGCCTGGCTCAAAATAAAATTCTACATTGAAGTATTCTAAATTCATAACCTATAGAGAAACAAAGGTTAATTGAAACATTTAGAAGATGAAAGACGAAAGGAAAAGAGAAAGACATTCATAGTAAATGTAAAAGTAAGAGCAGCAGAAAAAAAGTCTTGATAATTTAATATGCATACAGCATTATTAATAGTTTTAAGAGAGACTAATAAGGAAAAAAAAGAGGAGTAGAAAGAAAACCTATTTAGGCATAGGTAGTGTCCCATTAAAATAGTAAGAAGGAAAATGAGGAGAGGAGAGGAGAAGAGAGAGAGAAAAGAAGTTATGGTAACCATAGTTTAATCTGGGTTAAAGCAAGAGCATAATCAGTGTTTTTTAAGGTGTGTTTTGAGTTTTTGTTTAAAGAGAACCGAGGATGGAATGGAAGTTAGTTCGGTAGGAAGATGATTCCAATATTTACCAATTGTATTGGAGAAAAGGGAGTCACCAGCAGAGTTATTAGTTTTAGTTAAGGTTACTAGAAGTTTGTTTGAGGAGCGAAGAGAAGTAAGGTTAGTGTAAGGGGTAAGCAGGTTAGAAAGTATAGGTGTTTTGTTAGGATAGTAGAAAATCCTATGTACAAAAGTAAGTTGAGAAAAACAACATATTTCTTAGTTCAAGCCAGTGAAGTTGCTGTAGGTTCAGGCAGTGATGAGTTCTATATAGATTTCAGTAACAAATCTAGCTATACTATGATAAGTGTTAGCCAGCTTAGAGAGATTGTTTTTCTTTAGGTTAGTGTAGATAGGTGAAGCATAGAGAAGAGTGGAAATAAGATGAGAGTGGGCAAGTGAAGCTTTGGCTGTAGGAGTTAAGAACATTTTGATTCTGTAGAAGGAGCCCAACTTTCTGTTTACTTTTTTAATAGTATTATTAATGTGACTATCAAAGGTAAGGCTGTTGTCGATTGTAACACCTAATAACTTGGTGGTAGAGTCAGGTGAAATAAGGGTGCCATCACTGGAAGAGATAGAAAATTCTAGTGGGGGGGACCTAGTAGTGGGCTTCAAGAGGAGGAGTTTAGTTTTTTTAGCATTCAAGAGTAGACAATGTTTTAAGAACCATGCCTCTACTGTGTGAAATACATTTTGTGTAATTGTTTGTAATTAAGAGATGGTTTTAGCAGAGCAAATAAGCGTGGAATCGTCATGGGGTATAGCTACTTGTAGGTAATTTATGAATAAGGAGAATAGAAGTGGTCCGAGAATAGAGCCTTGGGGGACACCAAGAGAGATTGGCAGGAGAGAGGAGAGTTTGTTATCCCAGAGGACTGCCTGTCTCCTGTTATTGAGGTAGGAAGCAAACCAATGGATAGCCTTGGGTTCTAAGGAAATAGATTCCAGAATTTTTATGAGAAGGGGATGGTTAACCATATCAAAGGCTTTGGACAGGTCAATGAAGAGAGCTAATGATAGAATGTTGTTATTGCGGTTTTTGTTGATGAAGTCAGTAAAGGATAGGAGTGCAGTGGTAGTACTATGAAACGGTCTAAAACCATGTTGGCAGTTAGTTAGAATGTTGTGTTTAGTTAAGTGATCCATTAATTGATAGTGAACACATTTTTCCATTATTTTTGCTAGTGGTGACAGGATTGCTATGGGCCTATAATTAGAGTACTCATTTGAGTTTCCTCCTTTGTGTAAGGGGATGATACAAGAAACTTTCCAAATATCAGGGATAGTTTCTTCATTAATAGTTCTGTTTATAAGAATGGATATAGGATAGGCTATTTCTTTTGCTGCTTTTTGAAGGAATTCAGGTGGAAGCTGGTCAGCAGAGGGGGTGCCAGGTTTAAGTTTTTGGATACATTTTTGGATAAAGGTGGTAGAGATGGGTTGTAATAAGAAGGTTGGTAGGTTAGAAGATGAGAGATCAGGGATGCTAGAATTATCAAAGGAAAGGTGCGAGGCCAAAGAGTTAATAGTGTTAATAAAAAAGGAATTAAAGGTATTGGCAATTTCATTGGCTGAGATATTGTCCGAGTTGGAGGGGGAGGGAGTTGTGGTTTGACCAGGGCGGATAAGTCTATTTAAGTTTTTCCAGAATTTACAGGGGTTATTATGATTTACTTGCTGAAGATTACTATAGTAGTTTTTTTTGTCAGAAAGTATGGCTTTTTTGGTACTATTTCTCAAGAATCTAAAGGTCTGTTGATCTGAGGGAGATTTACTAGTTCTCCATTTGCTCCAGGATTTGTTTCTAAGTAGCAGTTTTTGTCTTGTTTCCTTAGTAAACCAGGGAGCTGGTTTAGATTCAACTTGGATGGTACGTTTTGGTGCATGATTATCAAGGATTGATAAGAATTTGTCATTAAAATATTTAATGGCATCTTCAAGTAGGAGAGATTTTAGGGGTTTCCAGTTGCAGGCATTTAGTTCGGCTTTAAATAGGAGAAGATTAAAATGTTTATTACTTCGTGAGATTCTAAAAATAGGGGTATTAGAGGTGATACTTTTTTGTCTTATGATGTATGTTAAGGCGTGGTCGCTAATGTCATCAGGCAAAGTGCCAGCCTGATATGCTTGTTGTGGTTTGTTAATTAGGATCCAATCCAATATACTTTCTTTATTGTTAGGTTTACTGATCCTAGTTGTGGTATTTATTGTCTGAGTAAAGCCATGAAGATTAATATGCATGGCTGGGTTCATTGAGTTAACGGAGGACCAGTCAAGGTTAAGGTCTCCTAGTATGATAGTTTCTTGTGGGTATGTGGAAGATGCCCAATTAAGGATGTTTTCGATAATAGTAGAGTTATTTCCAGGAGGCAGATAGATACAAATGATATAGATTGATTTATGTGGATTTAGTTTCAGTTTAGAAATAAGGAGTTCAGCCTTGGTATCCTCTTGTGGATCATAGCGTAATAAAGATACTTGTAGTTTGGTCTTAAATAGCAGTGCTACACCCCCACCCTTGTGGGTACAGCGGTCTAGTCTTAGAATATTATAGCCTGGGGGAATAATTTCGCTATCTTTAGTATAGGGCTTTAACCAGGTTTCAGTTAGACAGAAGATGTCAAAGGAGTAATAATCAAGAAGGGAATGAAGATGGGTAAGCTTGTTATTGACACTTCGGATATTAAGATGTCCAATAAGTAAAGAATTTGAACTAGAGGTTGATGCTGGAAGGGAGGAGCTTGAAATAATAGGTTTAGTGTCAGAAGAGGTGTTAAAGGGCCCTGGGTTGGATGTATATCACCATCTTTTGTGGTCGAGGGGATATATGGTGAGTGAGGTTTACAGGAGAAGCTAGAAAGATATTTTAGTCGTCTCAAGATGAGATAATTAGATTTAATATGGGACAGTCGATGATATTTGGCTAGAAGGTAGGAAGAGGTAGATGTGATATTTAAGTGAGTTAACTTATGGGATGTAAGATCTGAGGCTGTTTGTTTAAGAGAATAATTAATGTGGCAATTATTTTTTTGTTCATAAGAGGTAAAAAGATAGGGTAGCGTGAGAAGTAGGAAAAGAATAAGCAGGAGTAGTAGTTTAGTTAGGATAATGTTAGTGTTAGAGGTTTTGGATAAGGTTGTACGAGTTTTGGATGACATATTGAGGGGTAGGTGAAAGCTACTTTTAGTATAGAGGTAAGGACTAAACTATGGTATAAATAAGACAAGGTCGGTAAATATTGAAACTATAGTATAAAAAGGAGAAAGAAGGTGAATGATTAGAATGTATAAGTGAAAGGTTTATGGGCGGTGAGGAAAGCAAGGAGAGTATACAGGATAGTAGGGAGTATAGAGGGGGAGGAGTTATATAGATTGGGTAGTTGGTTGGGATAGGTGTAGTGTAGGAAGGGGTGTGGTGTAAGAAGTATATATGTAGAGGTACGTGGGGTGGGTGGGATAAGGGGGTAGGGAGGGGAGCGTAGCGGGGCAGAAACAACTAGTGGAGAGAGCGTGGCCAATCAGCCCAGCAAGAGAGCTGCAGCACAAGTAGCTTGGCCAGGTAAGAGTAATAAACTATACAGAAGGAACTTAAAATGTAGGTGGTACTGAAAAATAAAGAGGGCAAGTGGTATGCAAGAAGGTAGCTAGTTAGGGGAGAGCAAGATAGGGAGTATGAGTCTAGCAGCAACCTACCTTTAGGATACAAGCAATGCAGAAAACAATAGTTTGGTAGGAAAAGAAATGCTTAGACCAAAATGTAGTGAATGAAAAAACTGGCCTAATGAGGGCTGAGTAAAGAGGAACAATTACTTCCCTAGATCTAAATACAATCCCTTTGTTATAAACTGTGCAATACAGGACTTTCTAACAACAATAAACACACTTATCACTGTCCACAAAAGTTCCCAAACTGGGTCAATTCTTAGAGGCTTATTGTCAATGTGGTAGTTCCCTGGTGTAGCTGACTTCCCAAATGATACAATAATGCATTTCCTGGCATTTAGTTTCAGACCATGATTCTGACACAAGATAATTATTCAAGACAAGCCTTCCTGCAGGATGGCTAAGTCATTTGGGGATTCAATGACTGCTCTTAGCTTGCAGTCATCTGCAAACTTAGTCAAACAGAGCTTTTTAGTATTGGCTTTTACGTCAGAAAAGTAGATGCCAAACAGGAGAGGTCCCAGCACAGAACCCTAGGGGATTCTACTGGTGACCAGTCTCTTTGTGGAAGTAACTTCCCCTATTTTCATTATCTGCGTCCTATCTGTGAGCCAGTTGGCAATCCAGTGGGTGACACAGGAGTTTATTCCCAGTTTATTTAGCTTTTCTACTATGCTGCGGTGGTGCAGCAGTTAGCGCTGTCGCCTCACAGCAAGAGGTTCTTCGGTTCGATTCTCAGCTGGAGTTCCTTCTGTGTGGAGTCTGTATGTCCTCCCTGCGGCTGAGTGAGCTTTAAAGACATGCAGGTAGGTGCGTGTGTGTATGGGTGTGCCTTTTGTGAAGGTTGGGCGTCGGGCTGGCAACTCGGCACCATGAAAATCCACTGACAATCAATCTGCAGACGGGTGATCCGCTGTGGTGACCTCTAACACTGCTTACTATGCCTGAGTAGGGAATTGTATCAAATGGTTTAGCTAGGTAGGTCAAGGTACACTGTTTGTACCATTTTGCCTTCATCCATTGCTTTGGTGACCTTTTCAAAAAAAAAAAAACAAATCCACCAGGATGAATAAGAATGACCTACCCTTGATGAATTCAAACTGAGATGAGTCCAGTGTTTGGAGGTTCCCTATGTCCTGACTGATTTATTGTGTGTGAAGTCTTTCCATGGCTTTGCATATTGGGCTGGTCAGACTTATGGGTCTGTAATTGCCTGGGGTCCCTATTAAATTATCGAACATTTCAAAGTTCGAATGTCATATGGTCGACATCATATGATCGAACTTTGAAAAGTTCGAAGGTGAAAGGCAATGGGCTCAGTATGCGCAGAATGGGAAAATTTCCCTTTTCTGCACTGAAGTGCGGTCTCGGAGTTAGTATATTTAAGTAGGGGGTGTGGGGAGTGTAGGGGGGCTTGCCCCCCCTGCTTAGAGCATTAAGGTGTTTTATTTTATGTTTTTATTATATATTCGAAGATTCAAGTTGCGCTCATATGTTGTTGAACATATGAGGTTCAACATTTTGAAGCTTCGAATATATAATATAGACTCAATTGCCTGGGTCTGTGGAAGGTACTTTCTTATGCAGGGGAGGGAATCTAGCTTTTCTCCATTCACTTGATACAAAACCTGTATGGAGGCTGAAATTGAACAGTGATGTTAAGGGCATAGCTAAATCATGCTGCATGCTACTTAAGATGCATCCAGGAAAATTGTCAGGACCCATCGACAGAGGAGTTTCCTTTCTTCTCTCTCTAAATACATTTACAAAATGAACAGTTATAACAGGGTACAGTCCATCTCTTCTGACTAATTGCATTATTTATCTTATTGTTTTGCTGCTCTTTATTGCATCATTTGCATTTCATATTAGGTGCTCATTTACAGTTAAACATGGTGACCATCCTATAAAGTTAATTTGCTTTTAAAATTTCCAGATCACTTGATATGTGCTATTGTCTTTCATAATTTGTCTTATTTAATTTCTTGAAGTCTTTTGGGTTTCTAATACCATGATGGGAATGTACCTCATTCCTAAGTCAAAGTATGATTAATGTTCATGAAATTAGTATTGTTTCAATCCTTGATGTTAGCCAGAAGTGTTCTTCACAGCATCCACAATGTGCCCAGTAATGACTCCTTATGCAATTTGTTATGGAATTATATGTATTGGTAACATATCTAAGTACGATTGTAAATTATTTTTTATAAGACTCTTGCTCCTACTACCATTGGAACTGTCTGGGTATTTTTCTTCCACATTGCCCTCATTTCTGTCTGCAAATCCTGGTATTTTATGACTTTGTGTCTCCCTGTATGTAAGACACTGTAGTCACTGCATGCAGCAATTTCAATGATCCATGATACTTTTGTCTTCTTTTCATGGACTACTATATCTGTATATCTATTTTTTGAACTGCTGGTAATGGGTGATCCCATGTGATATAAACTTCATAATTTTCTATGCTTTGTGGCTCATGTTTCCAGTGTTCTTCAACACCTTCAATACCATAATGTTTGCACAATCCCCATTGCAACAGCCTTGCCACATTATTATGGCTTTCAGTATACAGTCCTTCTGCCATTAGTATATCACAACCACCAACAAGATGTGTGACTGTTTCCAATTCTGTTTGTCTGTTTCTCCCATATGTTCAATGGACGTGTTTATTTATTTATTTTACATTTGTTGACCAGGATTGTATGACTGAGGTGAAGAGCCCTTTTTCAGCAGAGGCCCGGGGAGAAAAGCTCCAACATATTATACGATTTTCATTATAAATTAGCATTAAACAGCATCAAAGGCATTAAGTAGCAATACAATGTTATACAGTGTCAATAATCAGGAGTATAGCATAACTATTTCAAGATGTATAAAAAGAAATATGTCATTAAGATGAGTATAGTTTTTGGGGTAAGTGGTTACAAAAATCCAGTTTTATCATAATGTACTTGCATGAAGGCAAGACAATTACAATAGAATGTTTCTCTGAGGCAATTTGCTTTATAGATTTTAGAAGACAGTAGAAAGGACTTTGTAAACCAATGTGTACATAGTCCACTATCTTGGGCCGCCAATATTAACCTTACATCTTTTGGTTTAAATTCACCTCTCCTTAACCATTCCTGCATTTGATCCTGATCAACATGAGGTTGTTCCAAGAGTTTTTTATACTTGCAACTATGTTTATGCATTTTCCACATTTCTTGCCTTCTCCTCTGATCCTTCACCTTATATTTTCTCTTTTGTTATTTGGCACACTCAGTTGCTGCCTGATTTTCATCTACTTCTGGTCTGATTTCCATTCCTGCCTGATGCCGATATGCCTCTGATAAACTAAGCAGGGAAGTCATCTTAAACTTATTCTCCTCATGTTTTAAAACATTCACTACATTTGGGTCTTGTGAGGTCAACAGATATGTATGCAGTCCCATGATTGCAGATTTATACATGTAATCAATTTTGAGGATGCCCATCCCTCCTTCAGAACGGGTAATATATAATCTTGGTATGCACTGATTTTTATAAATCATCTGATGAGTATGAATCATCTTGTTTTCCTGTCCAACCTATCCAACACCTTTTGGGGCCATTCAATCATTGGACAGGAAACACAATTTGGTTTATAGCTTACACTTTGTTCCCAGATGTCAACTCGGTTTTCAGTATTAATTTAAGTCTTCTAAAATATTTCTTACTAAGTTTTATTCACATTTGTTCATGTTTTATTGTTGATCCTTCATCAATTCCCACATATTTATACACTCCCTCTTGCTCAAGTTCTTTTATATCACATTCTTGTCCCAAACTGATGTTTTCTTGATGCTGCAGTTTCCTGCTTTAAAGGTCACTTCTATTCATTTATCAAGACCAAAGGACATTCTTATATCATCTGAAAAAGTTTTGACCACTTGCATTTGTGCTTTTAGTTCCTCATCTGATGAACTATGCAGTTTTATATCATCTACAAAAAGAAAATGAGAAGTCTTTCAACTTTGTTGTTTTCTGGGAGGCAAACTGTAGCCATGACCAAATCTGTTACGCAGATGGCTTAATGGGTTAATGGCAAGACAAAAGAGCAGCGGTGACAGAGTCACCCTGGAATATCCCCCTTTGAATTTTTATCCCTGAAATAATAATTTGTCCTTTACCATAGCTTAACTTCAAAATTATTTACTTTATGATTATGCCAACTATATGTAATTTTATTTATACATATAAGAGTTCACCCTTTATTACTGTTCTGTTCATCTCTATTAACATTATCATAAAGAACGTTATCAGAAAAATAGGTTTAACTCCTGCATCACCTGTTATTGTATAGCCAAATCCTCCTGTTTATACCCCATAAACTTGAATTCTATTGTCACACCCATCAATTGTTCACTTAAAATATTGTTATATGTATTAAGTCCTACATCAGTTGACCTTTAATGATCCAATTAAATGAAATGTTTCAAGCCAAGAGACTTTACAGCCATTTAAGAGCATGCTTTAATACAGACCCTGCTGCATAAATCAAATTATTATACCACAAATCATGTGAAAATTTGAAAGTGGATAAATTGTTGGCACAGCTAATATCTACTAGTAAAGTATTCCATAATCTACCATCCCTAAAGTGAAAAAAGACTTCAGTTTCCAGCTGACATTCTGTAGTTTAACTAATAAGTTATTATTCCTAGTGATTAGACCATTATCATTTAAATTACTACCCAGCAAAGCTGGCAACACCTCATCTTTAACAGATTTATATGCAATATTAAATAAACTTTTAATCTGTAATCTATTGAAAATGATGATAAATTTTTAAATCGCTTAGCAGAGGGTAAAAAAAAATCATATCCTTTTATGTGTCTAGTAAATGTTCTTTGGATTCTCTCTAATATGGTCAACTGCACTATCCCCAACATACAAACATATATTAGAAAACATAAAGAGTGGGTGCATACTCGTGTAGAAAAGTATTTTTCCTTACATCTTTCTCATATTATGAGGTGTTAATGCTACCATTATCTTTGTTCATTTTATATCGAAAAAACTAATTTCAGCAAAGGAACATGACCTTTTAAAACTTAAAAACCCAACTGAAGCTGTGATTTAATCAATAAATAACTTCAGTTCCTTAAAATTCGCATCCCAAACCAAATAAATGTCATCCACTAACCTCTTTTTTGTTCAAATGTTAAGCATTAGGCTAGCTGCCTTTGCGGGTCATTTTAAGCCTTGTCAGTTTCCCTTTTTGTTCTCAAATTAACCTATCCCACTTGGTTATAGATTGGCCTTAACCATACCATGGTCAATAATCATACACAAAATAACATCTCAGCTTGATAAACATTTAAAAAATAAATTCATCCTCCCCTAAGTAGCCATAATGATATTGGCATAAGTATGACCACAATTACACATAAAGTATTAATTTCTGTATTACTAAATAATGTATACTTACATTAAAAAAATCTAATTGGATCAATGCTAAATAAAATCAATTGGTATGGTAGTAAATAGGAAATCTACAACCAAAGTAACTAACATATAGTCATGACCCTTGCAACAGTCAAATAATTGTCTCAAAAATCAGCACAATCTTTAACAACTCTTTTAGACATTCCCAAAACACCTTCTAACTTGCCTTCCAAATACTGTTCTCCAGCCTCTGGCCAAAATTACATGCCTCATAGCTGGCTCACTTGCACTTTTATGTATTTTTGGCAGACCATAATACATAGGTATTATTGAAAAGGTGTATGAAAGAAATTCAGTTTATCAATAGATATATAACCTTTTAAATGCATCGCATAAAATTCTCTCTTAGCAATGTTAATAATTACGTCACCTTGCTTCTTATGTATTAATAAATAGGTAATTGCATCATTTAACAATATTTTTATCACAACTATCCCACTGCCCTTATCAGCATGTTTAATTATGTCATTACTATTTATTAAATAATCTAAAGTATCTCTTTCACTGGTTTTAACACCTTTACTGAATTATCACTCAAGACATAGACAAACATACGTTGATATAAAAGAAAACAAACCATGTTAATATGTTCACAAACATAAACATGCAAACATTAAAAATCACACATACAACCAAATTCAATAAAAACTACACAGTAGCACAGTTTTAGATTCAGTAAGCATCATGTAGAGGCATTCACCAATGCACAAACAAGGTAAACACTGTGGCATGCTAATTACAGCATAAGCAGGTGAACTGCATGCCAATCAACCAGTCCAACATGGTGGAGCTATTCAACAAGTTATAAAGCAACTGTGTAGACTCAGTGCTGTTTTTCCCTGTGAATTCCAGAACCTACTGGAATACAGCCACAGAAAGGAGTTTACATGGAAAGAATATTAGGGGCTGCTGCTGCTTTATAGATTCATAGGTTCATAGATTAGTACTAGGCTAAGCCTACTAATTATTTATGTGAGAATCAAACCCTACATCTTGTGCTTGTAAGGTAAACACCTTAATCATTATGCCAACTTCCCAGTAATTCATCTGTAGATGCAACAGGCTGAAGTCTATACTGCTGCTGCTGCCAACAGACCTTTGCCAAGAAGAAGAAGAAGAGTTTTCAGGCGCCCTATTTAACTTTTCACAACCTACATGATGTGGAAATTGTGGAGAGCTACAGGGTAGATAGAGATACACTACAGGAACTCTGCAACTTCTGTTGTCCTCAACTCAGAGGCAGGGCCAACCGAGGGGAACTCATCCCAGTTGAGACAAAGGTATATGTAGCACTTAAAAATCTTAGCTAAAGGTACCTTTCAAAGACCAACTGGGGGCATGCTGGGTTGTTACAGGCATTAGCATCCAGGATCCTCCATCAATTCCTGAATGCTATGCTCCAACAATGCCAGTGAACATATATATTTTCCCCATACTTCTAAGGAAAGGGCCAGAAATAAGCAGGAGTTCTACCGTGTAGCACACTAATCTGAGTAGCATAGATTGCACACATATAGAAATTACGGCACCACCCGGGGAACAGGGCAAGCTCTACATAAACAGAAAGAGCATCTACTCTATTACTTGCCAAGTTGTGTGTAACACCAAAGGAATCATTCTGAATGTGTGTGCTGGTAACCCTGGCAGTTACCGCATCTCACATATTTGGCACACCTCCCAACTGTATCAGATGTTCACTAGGGGGATATCCCACAAAGTCATTTACTGAGAGATGCAGATTATGCACTGGAACTGTGACTAATGACACCCATCAGAAATACACACACAAACACACACACACACACACACACACACAGAGAAGAATGCCACAGTGAGGCACACACACAAACCAGAAATATCAGAGAGGGTGCATTTGGGCTACTGAAGTTGCTGTTCTTGTGCTTAGATACATCTGGGAGAGGCCTGCACTACAATCCACACAGATGTACTGAAATATTCACTGTATGTGCCATGCTACACAACATCTTCCTGAGAAAACAGCTTCAGCAGGATCAGCAAGGGGAAGGAGCACACATCCCACCACCAATGCCTAAGTCACCACAGCAACACACAGGTAAGGAGTCAGAGGGGGAGCCACCAGCTGCTATGGGTGTAGGGAGACATAGGCATGCTCAACATGCCCTTGCATTGGCTAAGAGAACATGCATAGCACACTCACTCACCATCTAAGGGCCTAAAACCTTCCTCCTACACATATTCATATATTAACACTGATCCCAGGCAACTCTCACAACCTGTACTTTCCCATGTATTGGCTGTGTACTGCTTGCATCAGACAGAGGCAGCCCTGAAACTAAAACTGTGCCAACTGTTGCATTTACAAGGTAAATCCTGAACCTGGAGTGCACTGTGTAATAACATGAATGAGTGGCATATCCTTGTATTTCACGACGTGGTGCTGTAAGCCAGAAAAAAGTGGGAAATTCGTACAGAAATGGCCTTATCATGTGACAGCAGAGACTATTTGATGTATATGTGCCCATTACTAAGTAGTAGGCCTCAGGCATGAATAATTCACACAGTCATACCTCTCAAAAGTACTGATGATCACTGCTTGCCCTCAGTTTAGCACCATACATTTGTACTCGAAAATTATTAAAGAGAGAAGTTAGAAAGTAATGATACACATTGCAGTTTAGGACTTCACAAGAACATTTACATTAAATTTGGGAAATATTGATGCCATCAACAGTCTTACTTCCTAAGGCCAATATAAGTCAAAGGTACAATTACCAGTTCAAAACCACAAATGCAGATATACAAAGCACTAAGTCAGCTACGCACCCTGAACGTCAAACACAAAGCTTATGTACCACTAAATCCAAAAGATACAAAACACGGATATGGCACAGTTATTGTCACTTGCACAGGGTATTGTGTGTGCGTGTGCGTGTGTGTGTGTGTGGGGGGGGGGGGCAGGAAGCCTAGGCTGATACAAAAATTCGATAAGTGTGTGACAGTAAGAAAGAGCAGCAGGCAGACATTTGGATAAACCAACAAATGGTCAGTGAGACAAAATGAGTTTTAAGCTGTATGGATGAACCATGCAACTGTTGTGTGTCTGTAGGGGTCCTCCAGGTGAAATTGGTGTGTGCATGTCTGCATGAACACAGCCAAGCTCTGTGATAGCTGTACATTTTGGTATGTCAGACAGGTGTGAGCTGTTCATGGTAGGGGTGGCAGTTCATCGCTGACATCCCAGACCAAGAGAATTGGCTCTGCCAGGTGTTGCACTGGCATGCCCACGGTCAGATGCACTCCTGCTACCTGAATGTGTCTGATGTCTGCTGGACAAGCTCCCTTCACAGGGACACCCAGGACCATGACCCTATGGTCTACCACATCTGGGTATGAACAACTCACCCACTGACAGAGTAGTGGAAGTACCGTCACTATGGCAGCATGATCAGGCAAAGCCATGTTGGCTAACAGCAGATAATGTGGCTGACCTATGCCCATGACGATACCATTCCCCTCCCAGTAGACGTTCCATCACAAACAACACACATTCCATGACAGACACCCCTCATTCCAAAGTGTCATTCATCCGATCCACTGAATTGACAACACGGTGGAGGCACACACTTCATGTCAGCCTGTGCCATATCTACAACCATGAGCATATGTCTGAAGCCCCTATGGGAACATTCTTGTGCCTCCATGATGGCCCTAAACATGCATTGAGTGGCATGGAAGAGACATCTGAATCAGGTAGAGGAGGGACAGCAGGGCTCCTCTGAACACACCTTACAATCCTCCTGTGTAGCACCTCACCTGCACTTTGGCTATGGCCAGTCAACAGGCACTGAAGTCGCAGTAACCACACTTCCATGATCAATTGCCTCGGAATTGCAGGGGATGGCTGTGTGTCATATTCAACTTCTACACCCCCCAGCTGTGCCTCTGTTTGGCCACCATCACCATCACAGTCTACTGATACACTGACATCATGTGGTAGAGGTCCCACACTTCCACTGTCAGGATTATCTCTGACAAAAAGCAACAAACAAATAACAAAACATTAATACCTATACTAATATAGTCTAATATATGCTAACAAACTAACAGTGGTGCCACTATTACAGACAGTACAGCAGTACATATAACAGGCCTGACATCAACATCACACACTAATATGTTTCCTTAAATTGCTCAGCAGTACTGACATAAACACATTTGGCTTACCATCTGCAGATGAGATTTTTCTCTGCAAGCCAGATGGTCCTGGAATAAGTTAAGCAAAAGGAAAGGGCAACATCATCACAATTAATTGTAACACAGGGGGTAATACTTTTACCACTTAGTATGTCCATTAACTATACTTTCAACAAGAACTTGGCTGACAATTACAACCTAAGCTAATCAATCAGAATGTGTTAACTGTAGCAATCTTCAACCCTCCAACCAAAAACAATTCTTGTGACACAGAAGTAACATATTGATTTCAATTGTTTTACTATACAACAATATTCAACTGTTGAGATATCAAAGCCTACCTGGAAGCTCCTCCTTGGACATGCATGCTATCTCTGACACTGATGTCCAGTACATGCTGTTCTGCACTTTCCTGGGAGCTGTCTGGCTCCCTGATAGTGGCAAGAAACTCTTCATTTGGTGTTAGTGGTGGCTCCATAACAGGGCCTCCCCTGGTAACCATCTGATAATGGCCCACTGCAGCTGATTTTATTCATACACATGTGATCATGTCAGTGGCCCTATGGGGTACCTGCTCATACAACCTGCCCTGGCCACCCATGGCATTCACATCATCCATAATCTGGTGCTAAATTTGAATTCTGCATGCCATATCTTCCCACCCCCTTTTCAAGCAGGAAGGCACCTTGGTGCCTAAAGGCATCCACTATCACCTGATTTTCAGCATTAGTGAAGGCTGGTCTCCAACATGCCTGGGTAGCATACTCCTACATGTCCTAAAAGACAACAGAAGGATAATATACATAGGTATCACATATCTACAAAATAACTGTTCCCAGATAAAACAGAAAAGGTAACCTCTCAGTATTACCCACTACAGAAACATAAAACAGTCAAAAGATGTGAAATACGAGCAACAGGCTGGATGCAAAAAAGGAGAGCAACAATAGCAACGTATCATTGTTTGTGCCATAACAGCAATGCAGCTTTGTCCCCCCCACCAAAAAAAAAAAAAAAGAATAGGCAAATGGCACATTTTGCTAACAAACCATCTTTGAAATGTTAAAAGTGCTATCAAAGAAACTGTCCCTGAAACATTTGTACATATTTATCACAGAGCATTCCATCTTCACATACTGGCAATCATGTATATCTGTGAAATGTCTTGACAAATATGCCCATGGCATCAGTACACTTCTAACTAATGCATTCTGATAAAAGTGTAAAAGCCTTTGCTTCAGATTTTTTTACTTGCATTCCAATATATGCATTACGTAGCTGAGAAAATGCAGGCATACCTTCTCAAGTTCAGTAATCCTCTGTGCAGATATATCCCAAAGTATTAGCGTATGTTCAGTCTTCTCCACATAAACAAGTCTCCTTACCATCAGTTTGCCTAGCTACATGGCTGCATTTTTATATGGTGTAGATCCAGAGCTGTTAGCATGTTGAATATGCAAATGAGGTGTGAACTGATTGGAATTGCTGAATCCCAAATACTTAGATTTGTGCAAAAGATGTAAACATAGTGCAGGCACTCCCTCTGTGTTTGATTTTTAATGGATTGCAACTGTGAATGACTATGGTTGGGAGAAGGAAAATACAACAGCACTGCAGACTGCCTTACATCCAGTGGGTCAGGTTAGATCTACAAAGTTACAGCTCTGCAACACCAGACTGTATGTGCTTCAACACAAACAATACCACCAAAGCCACAAACAATCTTTTATTTCTCTAGCGCCTCGGCTACAAAACAGCCTTCAAGGAGTAAAATACACAAATTCGACTATCCTTTATATGATACCAGCAACTTCAATCAAAGAACAATTAAACAATGAATTAAAAGACATCAATTACATTTCAATTAACACTTTTAAAGTGTCAGTGTCCCATTTCATTTCATATAACACTTTTCCAACAACATTCAGTATTTAATCCCTTAGGTGTTAACGTACCACATTTTAAAATAAATATTGTTTCCTTTTTAAAAGATTGTATCTATGTGTTTCCCTATCATTATTCTTTACACAAATTTGTTCTAAAATAGATATACAAAGTGTTAGATGTAAGGTTGGAAATGTAAGTAAGCAGCACAAAATGTACAGGTTGTGTTCAGTAACATCCAACCTTCATTTGTTGGCAACTGCATATGATATTAGTTCCAGTTAATATCCTCACACATTTTAAGGCCAGTGATGCAGAATGGCTTACACACTGCAAGTCTCAGATTACTGGTCAGATAACTGAAGAATACCAACAAATAGAGAGAGGTAGCACACAGCCGTATATTTGCAAGCAATAATCATAACAGGTTGTGTGATCACTAAGTGCAGTACACATCCAAATCTAATAAATGCACAAATAACAGTTGTATGGTTTCATATTACTGTATGGGATGTTACAATTCGTTGTGTGCAGAATGATTTTTAGTTCCCTGCTGCAAAGCTGTTTATGTGGCAAAGAGGGATAAGGCACCCAATCCTGTGTTCTGAGGGTTCATTGGATGAAAGTTCAAATCCAGATCTCTGTACACATATCTCATGTGAAGCATCATTTCTAGTGTGTTTTTCATTTCAACAACTTGTCCCTTTTTGTCCTTTTTCCCTTTTCTGTCTTTTTTTTTTTTTTATTTATTTTTTGTGAGCCAGCATTTGCATGATGCAGTGCTTAGAGCAATCATGGGAATGGAGAAAATGAATGACGGGTTTGGCTGTAGTTATCTCATTTGTGTAAAGCATTGCAGTGAGCAAATTGGACAACTGGACCACCCAAGATGCAGACAGGACACAGACAGCCAAAAACAGAAACCAGATACATTCAATTAATTCTACTGGACACTGTGTTAACAGAGAGATCTTAACAATGATTAGCAAATTAGGGAATGTCATGTAACTAATTCTGTGGCAACAGGTGTAAGTGTAGGGGTGGAGTACGGATGGCCCTGGGTTCTAGTAGAGGGTGTGCAACCTGTTTTTTATTGTTGTGATAATGCAGTTTATAGCAATGAACTGAAACATACACAACTGTTATTTCAACTTTCTTTTGGCAACAGGTGTAAGTGTAGAACTGCATACACATGATCCTGGGTTCTAATACACGACTTTCCACACACTTTTACTGTTGTTCCACTTCCCATTATATTGACTCTCACTTATAAAACTTTTGGTAGTGTAGCTCATAATTATATGTATGACAGATGAGACACTATTAATTATCAGATGTATGACTGAAGGTATACTGTGTAATATATTTCTGGAAGTACAGTTCTGCTATCTGGATTTGCATGGCCTTCACATTTGCCCATACACAACTGCCTCTATATCCAATAATCTTGTCAAGTCACACACATACATCTGTATTAGCTCATAATATTACCTGTATTTATGTATTATTCATGACTATGTCTGAGTAGCACTTCTGTGGCAAAGATGGAAAAATCAATGCAATGAAAGAAAATGGTTTTCCCCTTATGCCTAGGTTTTAATCCCACAGTGTAAAAATCAATTTTCTTAGTGTATAAACTTAAAAACAAATGTGTCAGGCCATTGCATTTATGCCCTCAGTGCATACCTGCAAACCTAACTCACCTAAGAGTTACCTTCCAATTGTGCCAAGTGTCAGATTAACCTTCCAATTCCAATTATTTCATCTCAGCTGACCTTCGAGCAAACGGGCTGCTTGGGTTTGCACATTCCCAGTAAATGTGATAACTGGGATTGGCAGGAGAGTTATCAGTTTCCATTACTCTAGGTCTACTTGTAGACATGGCTGGCGTTATTGGAGAATGTGCCAAGTTTAGGACACACAGGTAGGGTGTACAGGAATCCAGGATATTTACTGGACTCATAGTATAGCACCACAGCCAAAGGCTTCTGTAAGGGGACTATTCTGGCTCCCAGTACAAATCTGAGGCGTGGAATTGTTTAACCCAGGCTGTATCCAGTGTCATTGGTATCCCATACACCGAAAAGCAATGCAGGGATCATTTTAATGACCTACAGAGGAGGAAGAGGGATACTTTCAACCACTGGCTGGAGAAATTTAGGACTGAAGACATCTCACAGCTGTGTACGTATTAACTAAAGACAGCACCTGTAAGATGCAGAAAGCTGAATATAGGCAAGACTGGTATAAATAATGGTCTTCTGTTCTGTCCTGTTTTCCCCAGCTGCCAGAGATCAGGAGTTCAATGTCCAGGCCTATGGGGCTAGACTGGAGAAACTGAGGGAAGCAAGTGGTATGTACACAGCAGAAGATAAGTGTTATTGTAGTATTAAAAGTTAAATATAGCTTTTTTGGTATTTTACAGAGTTATATCAATTTGAGCATGCATATTTAAAACTGTAAAACAGGAATGCATACATTAGTCTGTAGCACAAAACAATTGCAAGAGTCCAATATTAGACTTTAGTCAGCGGTTGTGGGATCAAATACCACAATTCACTACTATACAATACTGTTATTTTTTCAATAATATTTACATTAAATTATAACATCTATACCAGTGGCACAACTGCCCTACTGTAAACTGTAATCTGTACAGCTGGAGCACATATATGTGCAATATATGCACATTTCAAGGATTACTTGCAGCAATATGTAGTATTGTCTGTATATGTTAGGAGGTATACTTAAATGTAAAACTTAAGATAACAGAGTTGCATAAAGTATTAATGCATATGTCACATATGATGGTACTAATCTTATCTTCTTTCTGTCTCCCCAACCTTTATCTCTTTTTTTATTTTCTTTATTTTTCTTTTATTCTTAAAATAAAATGTTTTATTTTTTATTTTTATTATGCATCATTAAAATGTGTCCATGTCATCCCATGTGTACCACATCACTAAATGCTCCACAGCACAGCAGGGTAGGCCAGCCCCAGTGGATCAGCCTGCCCCCGCTCCACCAGCACCAGCACCAATTTCCAGCATATCTGGCAGCCAACTAGGCACACTGCCTCTGCTGCCCCTGCACTACATTCACCCTTAGGTAGTCCTGCCCTGGAAGCTGGTCCAGTGGTACCCTCCAGCAACAGTGGTGGAGATGGTGATTTCATCACCTGTAGCGAGTTGCCAGAGATGGTACACAGGGTTGTGCACCTCACCATTGGGTCATGCCTATGCTGGATAGAGAGGCTGTTCTCTCTCAAGTTCTGTAGGAGGAGGAGACATCAAGCACACCAGCCACCAGCGGAGTAAGGTGACAGTGACGACAGTCCAGTTGGTGAAGACTCAGTTCTCACTATCTCCAAACTTGACAGACATAGACCTGGTTTGTCCCCACCCTCACCTCAATCATGGTGTCCCCAACATTTTGGGTCCATCACCGTTCCTGTCTCGTGTCTTGTTTGTCTGCAGCTGCTTTATTACCTACCTAACTTACCTGACCCAGACATACCTATGTCCCTTCCCCAACATTCCTCTCTCTCTCAAATAAAAAAATAAAGGGCAGCTGTCCCACAAAAAAAAATTGTCTCATCCATAGCTCTCCATTTTGCACACGTGTCTTCCTGACACATTTGATTTGGTCCAATTGGCTATACAACATGACTGTGTTGTAGTCACCTCCTCTCTGGAAGTGACAGTTCAAATTCAGTTAATATTCTGCACATATTTTCAGTTTACACAGTTAAAGAAATGGATTAGCTATGGTTCTATCCTACCCCTATCCTGCATATTCTTGTCCTCCTTTCCATTTGTTCTTCCCCCTGCTTGCTCTCCATTTCATTACTTTCCTATCTACCCCATTTTAACACCTTTAATCTGTTTAAAAACAGAATCACACACAACACACATAAGTAGCAGAAAAGGCAATGGATCCTTTCACTTTTTGGGCTCCATGTCTGTGCGGAGGAGTGCATTGCACGCCCACACACTGCAATGGTGAGCAGCAGCAAACTGCTGTGGTTTCCTCTGCACAATGCAGCTTATCCATGCTGCACTATGCCAACACATAGCAACACGTCACTGCCTTACGAATTCATGTCACTGCCTTAACAATGTTTATTTGAAAGCATTTAAAACTTTTAGATACACCTGGATTCAAACCCAGTACCATGTGGGCCCAAAATGAAATGTATCAGTGTATTAACTTATGGTGTCACATTGTCAGTAAAGTAGCAGATGTGTTTCGTAGACTCAATACTAAGTGTTAGACTTCAGCAATATGGCTCACGTTTGCACACTGCTTAGCTATGTGCAAACATGGAAAGTATTGAAAATGTGCATCTCACATGCGCATATACTTTGCCAACCATCGCTCAAACCCGCTGCTCGCTGCGCTGTGGAAAAGTAATTATGTATTACTGCTGTTTACTGTCCATTTCCTGTGCATGACATGAAATTGCACGTGGAAACATAACAAACTGAAGGCCCTATCTAACAACATGTCACATCTTTACAATACAGCCATGTGTTGCCACCCTCCCAAGCACTGCAACCACCAATGGTGTCTCAGTACTTTTTTCACACATACATCACCTACACTACAGAAAGTAATATCAAATGTTGTATGATACATAGTGCACATAAACCTGGCAACATGCAGCACCACAACTACTGACCCATAAGCTTAAAAAGCCTTACCTGCAAGGCTAGGGAGGGAATTAGCATGGATCTTATTCACAGGGACTTAGGTGACTTCAATGCACTTAACCTGACCCATTTTGTTTCTCTCAAGGGTAGATCTTGTTTATGAAATATTGTGAACTTCTTTGATACTGACCCCAAATACCTGGATGAGGGATAACAGGACATACTGCCTATATTTAGTTATCCAAGGCCTTTGACACTATCACCCATTAATGTCTCACACTGAAGATCGCCCATCTGCAAGTTAAACCATACATTACTAGATGGATAGCCAAATGGCTCACCGACAGAACACACACTCTCAAAGTTGGGACTGCACCTCCACCACTAGCCCACTTACCAGTGGAATATTACAAGGATCTGAGCTGGCCCCTCAACTGTTTGGAAACTACTTCTCTGAACCCCAAGCAATGGTTGCTGGCCTGTGGTTTACCAAGTTTGCAGCTGACTATTAACTGGATGCACTCATATAGAGTCCCCCAATGATGGTAACATATTACAGAACAGGCTGACACAGACAAATCATTGGTGCTAAACCCATGGACTAAACCTTGAAACAAACAATGCCTCATTGTCCCATTTGGCAATGAAGTACTCCTGCTAATTATGATATATGTAGCACACCTCTAAGCTCAAACACAGTGTTTTGAGACTAGGGAACACATGTTGATAGCAATCCACACTTTCATGTGTCCATAGTGGTAAGCATTTTCTGCATTGTGTACCTCATACATACGGGCATCACATCCAAGACCAGGGAGGTCATACATTACCTTTATCAGACCACTAATAGAGTACAATGCTCCTTTCTGTCTGTACCTGACCAGACACCTGAAGCAATTGGGGAAAACACAGTAGTTTGTGAGTGGAAGAATCCAGGGCCTCCAAACATGACATACATGGAAAGAGTGAAAGACCTGTCACTGTACTCGGTATCATGCAGGCTACTGAGAGGTGACCTATGCATGGCCTACAAAGCAGTCTCAGACCCAGCCCTACTGGAAATTCTGGACATCTGTAAATCAAATAGGACAAGACTAACTTGCTCCAGGTTTCTCAACCTAACCTGTGACATAAACAGAACATGCTGGGAAGACAGCTATACCCCCAGTGATTGACATGCCTCTGTAATAGGCTCCCACTGCATGTGAAGCAGTGCCCTTCAATGATCCTGTTCAACCACAACCTTGACAACTGGCTGAGTAATGTAAAGTCACCTCTGGGGAGGCACCTATGTCCCTCAAACACAGAGCTAGTTGGTGCTGCTCACAAATCGCTCTAACAACAACCATCTAACTATGCACAAAAATGATACTTGTGTTTTTACACAGCTGGGCTTGTAAACACTCTAGGACCATTATGCTAGTAGCCTCCTATGAACCTACGAAGGCCTCCCAACATCTTCTCTCCCACATGGCCTGCTGATGTCATCTACTATAAGTTGATCTGTACTCTTGTTAAAGTCAGACCTGTGCTATGGTGCTTGCACAAAGTACTGTGTTCTGTAGTCTGTGTACTTAGGTAGGGGTTCTGTTCTCACTGCAGTCAACTGGGTGTGTGAGAGTGTGTATCTAGACAGAAGAGCAGCAGTGTGTATCCTACAGTTACTGCTCTAATGCCATGGATTGACAGTATTTTGATACTTGCACATGCCTACACATCCATTTCATGCATGTCTCCCAACATCTTCTCTCCCACATGGCCTGCTGATGTCACCTACCATAAGCTGACCTGCACTCTTGTAAAAGTCAGACTTGTGTTGTGTTCTGTAGTCTGTGCACTTAGGTAGGGGTTCTGTTCTCACTGCCGTCAACTGGGGTGTATGAGTGTGTGTCTAAACAGAAGAGCAGCAGGCAGTGTGTATCCTACTGTTACTGCTGCAGTGCTATGGAATGACAGTATTTTGATACTTGCACATGCCTAACATCCATTTCATGCAAGTCTCCCAACATCTTCTCTCCTACATGGTCTGCTATCATCTACTGTAAGCTGACCTGCACTCTTGTA
>NC_056737.1:43120945-43248445 GCF_019279795.1 Protopterus annectens
TCTTCTGTAAGCTGATAAATTCCCCAATGACTTTCACAAAAATAACCTTTGCTTCACCCTTCTACTGTCACTGAGTTCCCAAATGAGCTGAATTCTGAGGAAAGTGAAAAACATGCATAATCCCCTAAAGAAGCATATCCAACCAAACCTTCCAACCAATTAAAAAAAAAGTTAAGCAGTACCCCCCACCACGTGATGCATTCACTCAATGGCTAAAATGATTATTTGTAATGTAATCCAAAATATGACTAGATATTGTCTGCATTCCTAGAAACACTTTAATTCAGTGCTAATCTTCTGGCATGTGCACATGCTTTTACCTAATGGAATGTTGAACAGTAAAATAATGAAATAAAAAAGATCAAGTTAAAAAGACAAACAAAAAATAAAAAAAAATTAACATTTTTTGCAGTAGTACTAGCAGTCCTGCATCCCAGCAATGAGAGTTGTGCTCCCACACCCCCAATTCATTATATATGCCAACTCTGAGGTGGCACAGCACCATTGTACCATGATCCTACACACAAAAAAGATGGCATTAAGAGAATTTTCTCTTAAGCCTGCAAAAGAACTTTCAATATTTTGAATGTTCGACTAAATGGAATTCAGTTGCGACTATTCAGAATATGGCAACCACAATTTTAATCCACCAATATTCAGATAAAAAGAACTCAGTCAAACACAGAAATCCATACTAATTCACTGTATGTTTTCTGGACCAAAATATTCAACACAACTCTCTGATATTGATCAGGAAAGCAAGAACTCCTCCTTGGTTTTCTTCCCCTTCCAAAAGAGTTATAAATCAGGATTCTTTGGACGAAGAGGTAGATTATGATAAGGACTCCTTGGCCTATTGTGCACAGATTCCTTCTCCTTTAGACTACAGCTCTCAGGAGGAGGAATCCACCAGCCCAGACTCTCCTACTGAAAAGGCCTGTTTTAGGGATACCATTGTAAGGATGATGGAGCATTTCAGATGGGATTGCTCTCAGGTGTCTGATGTGCAAAACAGATACTATGAGGTCCTTCAGATGGATTCCCCTAAATCTTCTGTTATACTTCCTGTTTTGCTTGCCTTTTCCTCAGCTTCACAAGCTCCAGATTCCCAACCACCTGCCCCTAAGAAACCTGACCATTTATATAACGTGCCAGAGGACTACAGACATTTATACAAGTGCCCTTCTATTGATCCCTCCGTAGTACCTGTGGCTACCGATAAGCTTTCCAAAGTACTGACTTCCACTAAGCTTCTTCCCCTCTGATAAGGACAGTAGGACTACGGAAAGGCTGAGCAAGAAGGTTTACAATTCTGCCACCCTTGCCTTCAGAGCCAATAATTATCAGACTCACATGACCAAGTGTGGCTTTGCCATGCTTTCCCAGACTTGCCAACTTTTAGCTTATCTTTAAATTTCTAGTCTCCCACCAGGACACAAGTGCTCTTCAGCAATTACATTCTGCTTGCTGAGCACACTCAAGCAAATCTGCAGTCTGCGGCTACCACTCCACCCATACAGTATAAGACGGAATCAGTACGGCAAACTAAACAAGGATATACATTTTGAGCCTCAAGAGCAGGTTCAGTCCACCCAGGCATTCTACTTGAATCTTTTATGAGAGTGAAGCTATTACATTAGCAGTATTTCGTAGTAGTTCTCAGCTTGCTAATAAAAATGACTGTTGTAGCCTTGTGTGTCCCCCCCCCGCTAGTACAGTAATCCTAACTGTCCAATAGACAGTATACATTTAATTCACATCCATGTGACTAAATTACACATCAAGCAGCCCTCTCAGTGCTTTCTGCCTTAGTTTGTATCACTTGGAGGCCCACCTGTTTATTTGCATCTCTATACATTCCCCTTCATTGCTAATGTATCTCCCTCTACTCTAATCTGTGCACAAACTGGTTACTAATCAGCAAGTCAATGTGAAGACACACTCCCAACCTTAATAAACTTTGTTGTCTCTTCTCTCCTTCACTTTGCAGGTAGTTTGAATTATAAGTGACCCCCTCTGAGGCCTTCAATGATTTCCACTGATTGCCTCTCTGGTTTCTTTGCATTCCACCTCTTTTACACCCCTTGTGCTATCTCCCTCCCCCAATACAAAGTCTATATTAGAATCCTGCTTAGCATGGAGCCATCTTTAAATTTCTAGTCTCCCACCAGGACACAAGTGCTCTTCAGCAATTACATTCTGCTTGCCGGTAAGCCATTAGACCTCAGGAATTTGTTTTAAAAGTGTTCAGATTTGTAAAGTAATACTTACTTTTTTCTCTTGTCTTGGTTGGCTATGCCCCGCTCCATTCGCCCTCGCTAACGCTCGGGCTCTCTCCTCTACCCTGCCCCTTATTTCCTCCCGCCCCCACTACCTCCACATTTATAGTAATCACAGCTACACCCACAGCTCACCCTCACATCACCTCCACCAATCACAGCTCCTCAAGTCATATCACATTATACCACACCAACTTGCTCCACACAAAATACTCCCAATCACTCTCATTCCCACTAGGCATTTTTTACATCACCCACACTACTTCCCCATCCACATATAGTGCAACTCTATAATTCCTATTCAGACCACCCCCCCCACCTAGAAACAACTTAAACTTTATAACCATGACTATCACACAACTAAGTCTAGTCTGTCTTCTCACAATTCTTTACAACACCGTATACAGACACCACACATTATAATAATATCTGCCCACAGTTATTCAAGAACTACATAACGGACCAATTCAGAACTGAACACATATGCTCTCATTCCTACTCCAAAATAACACAATACTTTCTCACACTCCTCACCAAACTCCAACATCTGTATAACCATTTTAACTCCAGGCTTACCATAAGTGAGGATATCCACCCCAACCCAGGCCCAAATCCATCCTGTCCAACACAAACTGCTCCAACACAAATGTCAGAACATAACACCTCCACTTTCTTTATCCATGGGCAAATCAACAACAGCAGCAAAACCATCTTTTAATGCTAAATATTAATATTAGAAGTATCAAAAATAAAATACCTGAACTCTAGGCCACAATAGCACACTACTCCCCAGACATAGTTGCTTTAACAGAAACCTGGCTAAATAAAAACATAGCTAACTCAGAAGTTCTCCCTACTGGCTACAATATCATTAGACAAGACAGACCACTTCGTAAAGGGGGTGGAACTGCCTTACTGTACAAGTCCAACTTAACTGTCTGTCAATTACCAAACACCTACCCCTCCCCCAATAATTGGGACATACTTATCTCACAACTTCAACTTCACCCTAAAAAGGTCATCACCACAATTGTGATCTATATTCCACCTGGTAATACACCTGCTAGCCTTGAAGACTTCTTATCCTGGTGTTCTTCCACATACTCACAAGAAACCCTTATTCTGGGGGACTTCAACCTAGATTGGTTCACCTGTATATCAGAACCACCAAGTAATCAAATAAATCTCCATGGCTACCAGCAGCTAGTCCAAATTCCAACTAAATGTGATAAAAAATCTAAAAGGGAATCCATCCTTGACTGGGTCCTAACAACCCCACATTGTACCCTCACACAGGCAGTCTCCCAGACACCTTAAGTGACCACAACATAATATACTTTATACGTAGTAGAACAAGCATATGCAAAACCACTAACTATATATCCACTAGAAACACAAAAAAATTCTCTCCTGCGGTCCTCAACACTTTACTCTGTAACTGTAACTGGACCCCCCTTAAAAACCCTCCCACTTGACTAGGCTGTAGCATATTTCATCAAAACATTTCTACAACACCTAGACACTGTCGCTCCATTGCGCAAAATCAAGTTTAGAACTTCTACAAACCCCTGGCTCAGTAAAGAAACCAAACAAATCCTCAAGTCCAGAGACACTGTCTGGCTTTACTATCAAAAAAACAAAGAAACACAAAGCCTAACTAAGTACCAAGAACTGCACAACCGTGCAAAAAAATGCATTAGGCTGGACAAAAAAATCCTACTACACAACATTACAAACTAAATAACAACACAACCCGCAAAAAATTTGGAAAAATGCAAACCAGCTACTAAAATCCACCCAAAAGGCTACCCCCAAACCAACCACCCCTGACATTAAAGTTCCCATCAAAACACAATTCAACTCCTACTTTGTGAACTCAATTCTATCCTTAGTATCACAGGACAGTTCCTTCCTCACTATAACACAAATAACACTAATACAAGCTTTACCCTCAAAACAGTTTCCACCACTTCAATCAAAAGCATGCTCTCCAAACTAAAAACCTCATTGACAGCAGCCAACCTACTCCCCAGCTATTTCTTGAAACGCACAGCAGATGCTATTGCTATCCCAGTCTCCACTCTCATAAACAGATCAGTTGTTGAAAACTATGTGCCCAAACTCTGGAAAATATCCTATGTTACACCCATACATAAAGGTGGGACCTCCACTGAGCTCAATAACTACAGACCCATTGCTTTACTCTCCCTCCTGGCCAAAATCCTAGAAAAATGCATCCATACTCAGATGCTAAACTATCTCCTAGACAGCAACATCATGTCACCTACTCAGCATGGTTTCAGACCTGCCCATAGTACCACTACAGCCCTCCTCTGCTTCACAGACACAGTAAACAGTCTCAAAAATGAAGGCCTACAAGTGTCAACTCTTTTTTTGGATATGTCCAAAGCATTTAACACAATCTAACACCAAATCCTGCTAAACAAACTAAACCAATATCATCTATCAAATTCCACTCTTACCTGGTTCCAAAGCTACTTAACTGACAGGTACCAAGCTGTGAAATTGGAAAATTCTCTCTCTCCTCAGCTGCCCATAACTGTAGGAGTCCCACAGGGTTCTATCTTAGGACCAGAACTATTCACAGTCTTCACAAATGACCTCCATAGCTCCACACAGCATGCATCTATAATGCAGTATGCAGATGACACTACCTTAATCTGTGCTGCACAAAACATTCCCATCCTCCTGCAAACAACTCAACTAGCATTCTCTGACATTGAGAACTACCTTACCAAAGCCCAACTTATCCTCAATCCAAAGAAAACTCATCTTATGATTATAACCAGTTCTAACAAAAGCTCTAAAAGTCAATTCACTATCTACTCCACAAATGCTAATCCAATTGCTCCAGTGGCACAGGCTAAGCTATTGGGAATAACCACAGACTCCCACCTAAAATTTGATAGTCATCTCAACTTAACTATTAAAAAAGTACATGCCAAACTGGGGTCACTCTACCGTATCAAACCATTTCTTACCAACAACACAAGATCAGCCATTGCTCGCTCCCAACTTCTATCCACCCTACTCTATGTACCTGCCATTTTGACTAATCTCAACAAAACAAAACTGAACTAAGCAAAATGGAAGCCTGCTATAACAGAATTGCCTGCTTTGCTGCAAATTGCTCATATAGAACTCATCACTGTACTGCTTTGAGACAGCTCCACTGGCTTGAACTGCCCAACCTCCTAACCTACAATCAGCTCTGCCTCTGTCATTCTATCTATTACCTTCCCAATAAGTATCCTGCCCTCAAAAACCTAGTACAACATCACTCAGCCAAAAGGCCTCTTAGATCATCAAGCAAACTACTACTAGAAGTCACCAACAGCTACAATAGCTTTGGAGGTGCACTATATAGTAGTTCAATGGCTAAAAAATGGAACTCTGTCCCTACTAGCATTCAAAACACATCATCCAAAGCCTCCTTTAAAGACCTCATCAGGCAACATCTCAAGCAAAGTTGGCAGTGCCATGATTGCTCCCCAGGCTAATGAAAGCGGATAACATATACATACTAATCTAGAGCACTTGATAATAGTTTACAAGCTTACTCACAAACACTGGCTAATCTACAATGTATGTACTGTACCTGTGTACTATGTATCTATTCGACCTATGTTCCAAATTTCAGCTGTACACCACAAATCTATTAATTACCTTTATTTTTAAAATTAATATTTTTTTGTTTGTTCTCTCCACTGTAACTGTTTATGTGCCGCATACCACTGCAAAAACATGTCTCTTGTAATTTGTGTGTATACTGATCATGTCTAAATAACTAAATGTGTATGTAATTTTTCTTTGTGGAGCTTTTCTCCCCGGGCCTCTGCTGAAAAAGGGCCTTTTCAGCTCAGTCAGACACCCCCGGTTAACAAATGTAAAATAAATAAATAAAAATCTTCCTGATTCGGAGGCTAAAACTTCTACCTTGTCTGTGTTGGGGTTTCCTCTCAGGTAGCTAGACACTCCATTAAGTGCATTTATGATGCAGCAGATGTTTCTTCCAGAGATGCAGCTTATGGTTCTGTACTGAGGAGGTATTCCTGGCTACTCCATCAACCTTTGCCTGATGACATTAAGGCAAAGCTGATGGATTCCTCTCTGTATAACAATGCTTGTTTAATACTGTTGCTGTAGATTTGTTCAATTCTCTACAGGAAAAAAGTAAGGAGTTGTAGGATCTGAAACTTATTTTTGTTTCTCCTGTCCCTACGTTTCAAAGGAATTATCCTTCTAAGTTAGCATTTGTTTGTAGGCAGTCTCAACCACAACAAAAAAGTAAGAGAGGAGGTAAAAGAGTTCCTTCAGGTAAGCCCACTCACAGTACTCCTGTTCAGAAGCAGCACTTTCCTGATAAACGAGAGCCTGACTGCCACTCTTGTCCCAGTCAAATTCCTCTTTCTCTTCTTCTGTCTCTCTCTTTTCCTCTTTGGTTACACATTACCCAAGACTCTTGGGTCCTCTCCATCATTTGCCTAGGCTACTTCATGTTTGGAAATGTCTTCCTTCCTTCATGGGCATTCTTCAACCTTGAGACCAGTTACATCTCTTTCCAGAAGTTATTCAGGAACTTTTGGTTCAAGGTACCATTCAAGAAGTCCCTGCTGCCCAGAGAGGGAAGGGATTTTACTGCAGAATGTTTCTGGTTCCAAGAAAAGATGGCACTTGGAGACCCATTCTGTACCTCTGTCACCCAAACACCTTTCAGAAGGTGCTTACTTTTTGAATGCTTTCACTTCAAACCTTGTTTCCTCTTTTTCTACTTCAGGCCTTCCTTGTTTCTCTGGATATCAAGGATGCTTACCTCCCTGTTCTTATTCAACCCCTTTTCAGGAAGTTTTTACATTTCTCTCCTTGCATTTTCAGTTCTCTGCTTTGCCCTTTGACCTTTCTACTGCCCCAAGGGTATTCACCAAATGCCTAGCACTTGTGATTGCTTTTTGCAAACTTCAGAGGATTCAGGTCTTCCTGTATCTGGACGACCTATTCCAGGCATCCTCAACAGATGTTTTGCTGCAAAATCTCCACTTTGTCATTTCTCTTTTGCAAGACCTGAGGTTCACTATACATTTCAGAAAGTATTCTCTGACTCCTTCTCAGGCACAGGTGTACCTGGGGTGCAGGATACAGAAAGTGCCTATGCTGGCATCCCTGCCTCTTCCAATGTTTCAGACACATATTGTTTACTTCCAGAATCATCTCCTGCCCTCCATTACAGCCAGGAGTTATTCGAGAGTTCTGGGATTTATGAATCCACCATTCCCATGTTCCCTCTAGCCAAACTTCACCCAAGGAAGTTCCAGTGGTTCCTAAAATCAGTGTGGCAACAACATGCGCACCCTCTGATCTTCTCATTCCTCTACCCTGCTACAATGGTGGATTCAGCAACTTCTCTGAAAATCCAGGCCACTCTATTCATCCACCTCTCCCAGTTCAGGAGTTTTTCACAGATGCCTCAGATGTGGGCTGGTGTGCAGTATTCCTGGCTACTCCATCAACCTTTGCCTGATGACATTAAGGCAAAGCTGATGGATTCCTCTCTGTATAACAATGCTTGTTTAATACTGTTGCTGTAGATTTGTTCAATTCTCTACAGGAAAAAAGTAAGGAGTTGTAGGATCTGAAACTTATTTTTGTTTCTCCTGTCCCTACGTTTCAAAGGAATTATCCTTCTAAGTTAGCATTTGTTTGTAGGCAGTCTCAACCACAACAAAAAAGTAAGAGAGGAGGTAAAAGAGTTCCTTCAGGTAAGCCCACTCACAGTACTCCTGTTCAGAAGCAGCACTTTCCTGATAAACGAGAGCCTGACTGCCACTCTTGTCCCAGTCAAATTCCTCTTTCTCTTCTTCTGTCTCTCTCTTTTCCTCTTTGGTTACACATTACCCAAGACTCTTGGGTCCTCTCCATCATTTGCCTAGGCTACTTCATGTTTGGAAATGTCTTCCTTCCTTCATGGGCATTCTTCAACCTCGAGACCAGTTACATCTCTTTCCAGAAGTTATTCAGGAACTTTTGGTTCAAGGTACCATTCAAGAAGTCCCTGCTGCCCAGAGAGGGAAGGGATTTTACTGCAGAATGTTTCTGGTTCCAAGAAAAGATGGCACTTGGAGACCCATTCTGTACCTCTGTCACCCAAACACCTTTCAGAAGGTGCTTACTTTTTGAATGCTTTCACTTCAAACCTTGTTTCCTCTTTTTCTACTTCAGGCCTTCCTTGTTTCTCTGGATATCAAGGATGCTTACCTCCCTGTTCTTATTCAACCCCTTTTCAGGAAGTTTTTACATTTCTCTCCTTGCATTTTCAGTTCTCTGCTTTGCCCTTTGACCTTTCTACTGCCCCAAGGGTATTCACCAAATGCCTAGCACTTGTGATTGCTTTTTGCAAACTTCAGAGGATTCAGGTCTTCCTGTATCTGGACGACCTATTCCAGGCATCCTCAACAGATGTTTTGCTGCAAAATCTCCACTTTGTCATTTCTCTTTTGCAAGACCTGAGGTTCACTATACATTTCAGAAAGTATTCTCTGACTCCTTCTCAGGCACAGGTGTACCTGGGGTGCAGGATACAGAAAGTGCCTATGCTGGCATCCCTGCCTCTTCCAATGTTTCAGACACATATTGTTTACTTCCAGAATCATCTCCTGCCCTCCATTACAGCCAGGAGTTATTCGAGAGTTCTGGGATTTATGAATCCACCATTCCCATGTTCCCTCTAGCCAAACTTCACCCAAGGAAGTTCCAGTGGTTCCTAAAATCAGTGTGGCAACAACATGCGCACCCTCTGATCTTCTCATTCCTCTACCCTGCTACAATGGTGGATTCAGCAACTTCTCTGAAAATCCAGGCCTCTCTATTCATCCACCTCTCCCAGTTCAGGAGTTTTTCACAGATGCCTCAGATGTGGGCTGGTGTGCAGTTCTCAGCTCTCTCAAGGTTCAGGGCATTTGGTCTTCTGTTCAACAGAAAGAGCACATCAACATCAGAGAGATGAGGGCATTGCTGATGGCTCTGCAAACTTTTCATCCTCTCCTGTCCCCAGGACCTCTCAAGGTGTTCACAGACAACACAACAGTCTTTTGGTATGTGAACAAGCAGGGGGGGATGAAGTTCTACCTCCTTTGCCAGTTGGCACTCCTGGTTTGGAATCTTGCAGCGAAACATCAGCTGACCCTTCATGCAATGTTCATTCCTTCAGCTCAAAATTCAGCGGCAGACACGCTGAGCAGATCCTTGATTGCTTCCCCTATGAATAAATAGCTTCCACAGTTTTGTGCCCGGGTCCCAAGTCCTCTGGTGTGGAAGGTGGATGCACTGTCATTCTCATGGAAGGGGATGTTTCTGCATGCCTTCCCTCCCCTTCCTCATATTCCGAAAGTCCTGTCCAAGATTCAACAGGATTCTCCAAAAATCTTCCTGGTGACTCCCTTTTGGCCACAGTAGCATTGGTTCCCTCTTCCTCTTCTCCACTTAACCAAGGGTCATCACCACAAGTTACCTCACAGATCTTCAGCTGACTCTGTGGGTGATAGGATTTTGATTCCACATAGACACCTTTTTGCTGAGGATGTGCTTAACCCAACACTAGGAAATCGTACTTATCCAAATGGTAGAGGACTTGTATTTGGTGTTGTTCAAGAAACCCAGAGCTATTTACTGTGGATGTTCCTTTGGTTATATCTTATTTACGTGAATTATTCAATGCTGGTTTGGCATACTCTTCATTTAAGGCTCATTTATCATCTATTTCTGCTTGCCTGCCTTTATCTCCACATCTAGCTTCCATATTTGAAACTAAACAGTTGCTTAAAGGCATCCTTCATATTATACCTCCCAGGAAGCCTGCTCTCCTTCCCTGGGATCTTAATTTTGTCTTGGAAAAATTGACTCAGGCTTCATTTCAGCTTGCTGCCTCAGTGTCCTTGCAACATTGTTCATGGAAGACTGTTATTCTGTTGGCCATTACTTGTGCCACATGAGTGTCTGAGCTTCAGGCTCTTATGACTTACACCCATTTTCTTATTTTTCATAAGGACTGAGTGTCCCTGCATACTAATCCTTCCTTTATGTCTAAGGTGGTGAATGAATTGTCTTGAATCAGTCAATTCAATTGCCTACCTTTTTCCCTTCTCCACAGTCTTCTAATGAGAAGGTTCTTCACACCTTACGGTTGCATAGACAACTCAGATTTTACTTGGATAAGACTAAGACTATTAGAAAGTCTGATCAACTTTTTGTTTCTTTTTGCCCTAGGTCTTTAGGGGTGGCCATGGGCATGATAGATGATTGTTACTACATTTGTGGTGATCATGCCTACCCCTGGCTGCCTAAAAAGTGGTCTGAATGCTGTTTTGTGGCTGTACTACTCCTGCTATTCAACATTTTTTAAACCCTCCAGCAGGCAGACCGAGAAATAAATCGGCAGCTCACTGGGCAGAGCAAGTATTTTCAGTCTTTACTCCTGGGTATGGAGTGCAAAGGACAATGCTTGAAATTACTATGTTTGCTCAAATTCTTCAGGAGGTAGTAAACCATTCTTCACATCAGGATGGCAAACTGAGAAATGACTTAAATTCGAACTCTGGTACTACAACATCAGCTGCCACTCAACATAATGCTAGCTGCATAGGAGGGGTCATGTGCCCTCATAGGACATTGTTGTTGTTCCTGTATTAGTGATTATCATGATAAACAAGAAAAGTTGGACAATTTCATGGAACAGACGGCCAAGGACCTGGACAGCACTTCTAAACAGTGAACACTTTTTGGATGGTTGGGCAGTGCATTTGGTAACCTAGGAACTAGTATATTACAAGGTATTATTACAATAATCGGCATTATTCTTTTAATTGTTTTGATAACTTCTGTTATAAAGGCTGTAACTACAAAATGCTTGAACTCACCTGCACGCACAGTGCCACTCATTAAAGCATCTAGTGATGAATGTAAGTTAAATGAAAATCAAATCGCTGTAGATGATGAATACTATGATGCTGAAGCATATTTCTTCAAGGTAAGAACTTATAATTACGTGTGTCGTGTGACTCTTATAGTGTCAAATGGGGATAATGTTATAGAAAATGATTATGTCTCATGCTTATTCTTCACTAAATACATATTAACTTGTAGTTTCTTTACAAATGAGTCATATAAAATGTTTATGATATGTTTATTCCAAGGGAAAACTGAAAAACAGACGCATGACTATGTAATATATGTTTTCATATAAGTAGTAGCCTTATATTTTCAAGTGCCTTACAACTGCCCTTTCTCTGTTAGCAATTATAGTGTACTGACAGACAACTGAAGGCAGGGTAAGTGCTGAAGGAGTTAAGCGATGTTATGTTATGTTTGAAAGTTAGTTTTAGAAAGTTTATGAACTGTGTTGGGTATCTGTGGACACCACATTAATCAACGGTATGGTCTGGCCTTCTCCGGTCGGAGGATGAGTCTTTGCAAAGATGTCTGTAAGACAGTGTGCACTGGTACAGACTGTTGCAAAGTTGAAGGATAATACATTTTAAATCAGTTGGTATTTATTATAAAATGCGTATCTGTGAAGTGTTCACATGAAACTCTAAGCAAGAAGCATTAGGGATGAGTACATTTTTAAATACATTGATTTGCTGAAGGCAATGTAATGTCAAAGTTCTGCATACAAGAAATTGATAAAAAACGTATATATGTTGAATTATGTTCCTTTCTTCTTTGAGACTGATCTGAACATTTGTCAGGCAGTCTCCCAGTGCTATTTATGGAATAAACCAGTACTTTGTACATCCTGAGGTGTCATTCTTGATTGAGTCAAAGAGGTAAAATTCTTTGTTATTTAATTTGTACTAGAACAGCACCAGAAACCTGGAAAAAAGCTGTGGTGGCTATAATACAAGACCCATCTGATCCAGCTTCATACAGACCCATTTCCATTTTAAACCATGATTATAAAATGTTTATGTCTACAGTGGTTCATAGGTAGGTACTAGGCTATCGGCCCAAGGGCCTACGTAAGCCTAGCCAACAAGGTTCCCTGGCTTATACCACCCAAGAAAGTTATTTTCCTGTGCCACTGTCGAGCTATTGGAATGGGAAAAGTGATGCCATAATATATATATATATATATATATATATATATATATATATATATATAGACCAATGTGTTTTAATTAAAGGGAGGCAACATTTGATAGCATTAATATGTAGGGCCTAATATCATCAGGACGGCACAGTGATGCAGCAGTTAATGCTGTCGCCTCACAGCAAGAGGTTCTCCAGTTTGATTCTCAGCCGGGGTGGCTTCTGTGTGGAGTCTGCATGTCCTCCCTGCATTCGTGTGGGTTTCCTCCAAGTGTCCGCTTTCCTCCCACCTTACAAAGACATGCATCTGGAGCATTTCTCCCTGAGCCTCCGCTGAAAATTGGGCTTGTTCCAAGTTGGACTTTCTTGCTAAACAAATGTTAAATAAATAAAATAAAATAAATGAATAGAACAATGATGATCCAGAGGGAAGCAGAACATAAGGAAACATTGCTGTTATTGCTGGGTCTTGATGTAGAGAAAGCATTTGACAGAGTAAGCTATGATTTTATGACTAGGGCAACTGAAGCATTTGCATTTCCTGATACAATAATAAGGTTAATTTGAAGGAACTATAAGGGATCAAAGGCAGAAATAAAAGTGGGAGGGTTCCTCTCTGATAAATTGTATCTGAACAGAGGAAGCAGGCAGGGGTGTTCTCTTTCAACATTGTTATTTGTGTTATATTTAGAACTACAGGCAAAGAAAGCAAGGGACTCAGAAATTCAAGAATATAATTGGTATGGTAGTCAAGAAAAGCTATGCCTGACAAAACCAGAAAGGGACATTACAGTGCTGTGGATCATATTGAGACAGTTTCAAACCCTTTCGGGATACAAAAATTAATGAAGTAAAAACAAAGCAATAACGGTAAATTATGTACCCATATACAAATTTGTTTAGCAATATCCATATTTATGGGGACATAATAAAATTAAGCATTTAGGAGTATGGATTAAAATGATACCGGTGTAGCAGCTAAGGATATATGGGAAGAAATCTAAACAAAAGAAAATACAAAAACTGAGAAAATAGAAGCTCTGTTACATGGATATTGATAGTAAGATACAAGCAGTTAAAATATTTTTAGTCCTTTTAGTCTTATACACTGGTCAGGCATATTTTTATCAACCAGAGGAGACGCTGTAGATAGCAATTAATAAAGAGCTGAAGGATTTTATCTGGGAGGGGAAGACGGCAAAAATCAAGTGGAATAAGCTTATTCTTCCAATAGAACAAGGTGGATTGGGATTACCCGAGTTGAAGGGATATTTCAGAGCAACACAGTTAGGGCTGCAATACATAACACAAGCAGAATACTGTAATACAAAGAGGAAAGAGGTGCTGGTCTAATGGGGGGAAGCTCAAGTAACAGGGAGAGACTGGGATTCTGGATGCAGACCTTTAAGAATAACAATAATCTTACAGAATATTATATTCATTAAGTAGCAGAAGGTCTTCTAAGAACTAAGCCAAAATGGGAATGGAAAAAGGAGATTGTGCTGATAGGGAAGCCTGCAATTAGGGATACAGACAATAGGGAAGAGGGGGCAGGAATACATTGGAGAAAACTGGCAAAGGAACCAAGGTACTAGAAGCAAATAACTATTGAGGGAAAGGTAATAGAATGGGAAGATGACAAGAACTGATATGGACTGCAGGCTAAAGGTTGCCTTCCATATCAAGGAATTATATCAGAGTACAGGCAATGAGAAATAAACAGGGGGCTCCTAAATGAAAGACCAGCACTGGTAGAGTTTTTAGTAGAATCTAGAACAAAAGTTGCTATTAAGAAAGGTATAATTAGTAGAGTACATAAAATATTGCATGATAACTACAAGAATCAATTGTTTGAGGTTAGGAATGACTGGGAAGAGAGATTAGATAAGCAAGTCACGAAGAAACAATGGGGGATATATGTATGTCTCCCAAATATGCAACAAAATCTAGAAGATTTTGGCTCTTTGCCTGGAAGTGCTTCCATAGGTATTGTTATACCACTAGCAGACTTCAAAGTATTTTACCTCAGGTAGACAACAAATGTTGGAGGCTTGTTGGGACAGAAAGAGGTAACTGGGAGCATATACTCTGGGACTGTAATGTATTGGCAGACTTTAAAGATTCCTTGCAGACTGCACTATAAAAGATGCAGGCTGAGCAAGTTCGAGTGACTAGGGAAATTATTGTTTTGAGCTATGAAACAAACTCGTAATTGCCTAGACATAGGAAGGCCTTGCTGAGTCTAATTATGATGGCTGCCAATAAAAAAACAGTTACTAGAAAATGGAAATCAAAGTCTAAACCAACTTTACAAGAAGTGAAGATAGTAACTGAGTTAAAACAACTGGAACTGAGACCTTTAGAAAAGGGTAGGAGCAAATTACATACGAAAAAAGTGGGAACTGTGGGATCAATACATGCAGAGAAGGAACGAGGTTTAAAAGAAGGAAGGATTTGAATGAGCTATGTAATGGCTGACAAACAATGACTAGACCATAAGTGATGTATAATATCCGCAGCTACAGCTGTGTCGCAAGGTTTGGAAATATATAATGTTTGCAACTGAGATTGTTTCACTATGGTTTATTGTCCTTTGTATAAATGTAACATGGCCTATGTCATACATGATAATATAATAAAGATGTTTCTTGTTTAATTGCCAAATTGCTTACAAGAGCTTTGTAACTCTGATTTGAAGTCCCTCAGTACTATACAGTTCCAAAGATATGTTCTCATATTTTCCTTTCACCAGTATCACATCGTCATTCCCATGTTCTGCTTTCACTAGTATCACACTCCAACTTCTAGTATCAAGGCAACATCTTACTTTGCCTGTTACAAGTTTAAAAAGACTTGTAGAAGTATTTCCAAACAAAAATACAAAATTTTCTAGCTTTGGTGACTCATTTGGAGGTATTATATATATTATCCTCCATTCATCGGTGGTGTAGGTTTTGTCTAGTGTGGTTTCCTGTGTACTCTTTATGACCCACATTTGCATACAAATGATTAATGTAGATCAAAATGCAAGTTTTACTTATCAGTACACTCACCTCTGTGCAGTCTGAACTTGCTTCCAAACTATATTCCACTAAATTATTTTTTTTCCAGTAATTGAGGTCTATCCTTATGGTACTTCCTGTCCTCCATGTACGAACAGTCCAGATGTTCACCATGCATCTTCCTAGTCCACTTGTTCATCATGTTTTTGTATTTATTCCTAAAACATGGGGTAATATTTTTTCACTGCTACGTTCCTTTGATTCACTCTTTTCTTGTCTAGCTCATAAGCTATGGGTAATATACTTCCCCTTCCATCATTAATTCCTTTTTGTTGTAACAAGTTAAGAGAACACCTAATGTAGTTCTGAAATACTACTCCTTGGAGACTAGTTCTGTTGCCTTGAAGCTTCTATAGGGTCTCCAACCTTCAGTGTCCCCTCTCTGTCCAACTACAGATCTTTCCATTTGGATTGGTATTTACTTGACATGAGTTACATTACTTTCAGTTAGACATCCTCTAAGACTGGGCATCAGATCTGAGGAAGCTATAACAAGGACAACAGCACTCATCTCTTGTCTTAACTTAAACCGTGGTTTAAACAAGCAATTCCAGTTGAATCCTGTTTTCATATTTTTAATAAGAATGCAAAATGATCTTTGACATGGATCTTACATAAGAAGTTGTAACAATGTCCCATTTTAGCAATTTATATACCAGTATTTAGAGTAGTCATTCTGTACAGCTAGTTTGCCGTTTTTGTTGAGTTGTTGTTCCTTAAGAAAAAGTGTACAACCAAGGTTACATTCTCTCTCTCTCTCTCTCTCTATATATATATATATATATATATATATATATATATATATAATTCTCAGCCAGGTATTTTAATGAGAAGATTAAAATCTGTAATGATATGATGTGTCATATATCTGTCCAAGTACTTTCATTTTCTTTCTTGTTTTATTTTCCTAAGCCTTCCAGAAACATCTTTCTCTTCACCTACCAATTTCCAGTCTCCCATTATTACTGTAATCCCCTTTCACTGAGAACTTGTTTAATGTCTTTTAGGTTTCATAAAGCAAATACGTACACTGATGTTATTGTTGCTTGTAGTCCCTGCCACATATCATTAAAAAGCACATAACATCCATGCCTGTATTTTTATTTTCTTTCACACTTTCAAGCACATTTATCTAGGTATTAACACCCCTTCTTTTACTTCCATTTAGTCCAGCATGGTATCCTTCCCTTCTACTTCATAGGTAGATAGTAGGTTGTCAGTCTGCAGACTATTACAGGCTTAACCAATAACTAGAGGTCAGACTCAAATCCTGTACCTTGTATCTGTGAGGTTAAAACCTTAACTATTATGCCAACTCACCCCCTACTTAACTTAATAAATACTTTGTGTTCTTGATAAGTTAAATGGGTTTCCTGGTGCAGAATTACTTGGGCCCTTGTTTCATAACCTAAAACCTGATCCTTTTTTCCCTGTCTACCTATTTTCTTTGCAACACACTCTATCACCATCTACACTATAACTGTTCCACACATTAACTTTGCTACTCCTATTTCTCTTTTCTATTTTCCTCTTCAACTTAAATATCCTTTTCATTTCACCACTACTTATGCATATCTCCCTACCAATGATAATCTTCTATGTTTTCTGCACTTCTCAACATATATATTTTTGTCTAGTACTGCTCTTTAGGCTCAAAGAATAGCCAAATGGGTGGGGAGTTCCCTAAAGCCAGAGCTTAGGAGTTAATATTTGTCCTTGCCCAAGCCGATGATTGTTTGTTTAGAAAAGGTGCAGCCATTGTTTGTCTGGTTAGTGTTAGGGCTGCTGTGTCAGTGCCAGGTACATTCCATCAGACAAATCTCTCAGTGAGGTCAGTAAGGTGAATTAAGACTCTGTATGCCATTACTTTTTTCAAAGTAAGAAGATTTTAATGTCTACGTTCATTCAAAGGAAGATGAGCGCTGTGTGATTTTTATTTCAACAGAAGGTATATTTATATCATTCCAAATCAGGCATGTGGGGGGGGGGACTTTGGAGTGTGTCCACGGTGAGGTGACACCCCCAGGGGTGGACCTCTTACACTGGTCCCCAGCCCTTGATCTAAGCACAACTAGAATGTAACAGTTTCACCATAAGGGATCGCATATCTTAATTTATCAGAGAAGTCATCCATGTATAATGTACATTTAAGATGTTAAAAACATTTATATATAAATATAATTAAGTACAAAGAGCAGGCTCTCTACAGCCAATGTTATTGGTAGTTGGATATAAGCTGGAAGCATCTTAGCGGCAGGGGTAGCTGAACGTAGCTTGTTTTTTGGAACACAGTCACAGTGGCTGTTTGTTCAGTGAAGAGGGCGTACACCTGTACTGTGTAGGATTTTTGAGCAAGTCTGTACATTCATAAATTTTATTAGAGTACACTGGGGCAACAGTCATCTTTTTAAAAATTATTTAGAACACATGTTTTACTAGAGTGAGGGTAATGCAAAGGTCTGGGAGAAGTCACATGGTACAGAGTGTTGTCTAAGTGAGCATAGGGTTGTTTTGATCCCTGTTGCTCTGAAAATTGTAACACCCCTGCTCTGGGCCAGTAATCAAGGAGCCTTAATCCTCACCACTGACACTGGATGGGGACATTCACTTGGAACAAAAATAGATACACACAGTATTGCCAGATGCAGTTGTCTGCACCAAGCACAACTTCCTTTAAGAGCACACAGGGAATACACTCGATCTAGGGACTGGGTTCCCCTCTCTCTTTCCAAGCCCTCAGGAAGACTCCCCACTGACACAGATGTAGAATTGAGTCCTCAGCCGACTGTTCCAAGCCAAGTCCTCCACCACACTCTCTGTGAAACCAGTCCTCTGTGTTCCTGCTCCAAGTAGCTGACAAACACTCGTTGAAATTTGATTTTCATATACACACACACACACACACACACACACACACACACACACACACCCATGGGAAAGACTGGCAGAGTTTTATCAGCTATGCCCTGACTATAAGGTTTGTACTGCCACCAGAGCACTTTAAAGCCAGCTACTCTAAGGTTCTTACAAGGGTAGTATATTATACAGAGTAGAATTAATACTAATACAAATGGTAGTGTTTGACCAGTGCAGGAAGGCTTTCAGGAGTGGCCACAGTGTCACTAAATACATATAAGTACTCTCAAAAGTTAAAGTATTCTCTAAAAGACCAGCCACAATGAAAAGTTTACATATATTTAATAATAAACAATGACAAGAACATGAAGATACTGAGTATCTATGTACAATAAATACCAGAGTTTCATTCACAGGAAATATTAAAAATAACACAGATGGATAGATTCACACAGATACAGAAAAACAGTACTTAACTAATCTCGCTATATTTTCCTGACTAATCTAAAGAATGACCATTCCCTGATTACTTACTAAAGCAAGGCAATATGAAGTGGGTGAGTGGTCTTTCTTCTTTGTCAGGTTTCAAAAACAGACTGTTCTAAGACATCTGTCTCATCTAGTATTAAAACATTTCAGTGCTGGATTACAGAATATCACATGCATCTGGTCATCTGACTCTGGTTCCCACAAAACCCCCTTTACTAGAAACTGAACCAGAATCTAGCACATAGGTGTTAAAATACACACAGATAGAGCTTTGCTGAGATGTGTTATAGCATCAGAAAGCTATAAAATCATTTCAATACTTCCACCCTTCCAGGGTAGTAATTAGTTCATCCCTAAGCACAATACAGTAGGATTCCTAGTCCTGATTTTCACAGATATTACGTCTCTGGCTGCAATCAGAACTGTAAGATACAATCTTTATGGTCTAAACCAGGTAATTTAATTTCAGATTGTTTTTCAAAGTTAGCTGGAATGAGATTAACTCATTTTCTTCTAGTATACTCTGTTACAATATATTCATTTCAACAGTTACAATATAGTCTGACATATAGGTGTATTTCTTTTCTGTCCAGCACGACCCACAAGCACCTGTAGAAATACATTTTCAACACAAGCACCTGTACAAATCAGCTTGATATACAAGTGACATATAATTCTTCAGGAAACTCCAGCTAGCTATGCTAGCATATCATCCATTGCCCTACTTCTCCCTGTTATAGCTGGCAATACCTCACATCATCACAAAAATAATGTTCTTTAGGATTGTGTGGTGCACTATAAAAACATAGGAGCTAAAAGGTAAAAGTTTGAACATAAAACAAATCCGGAGGGGTGGGATGCAATGTTGTGGTCCATACTGCATAGCCGATTAGAGTTGGGAACATTAGCTGTAGGAAGGTGATTGGTAAATGAACAGGGGGGGAATTGTAGTAGTCAGTGGTCATGGTCCACAAGGAAGTATACCTCCGTTAGGTGCAGGGGGCTGTGAGTGATACTAAAAATTCTATCAGATCGAATGTAACAATTCACCCTAAGCTCCAGAACTGTTTGTCGGCTTTAGAGATAATGAGTGTGTCTACTGTGTTAATGAGATTCTGCATCTAGGGGAAATGGAGAATCCAAGCAAGAACTCAAGAATTGCTTAGATAATTAACTTTAACAGCTTATTGTTATTTTTTTTTTTTGTGTAAGTGTACATTAGAGCAAAAAATAAAGTGGCTAAATTCATATTTTAGACTAAAATGAGGGTATGACCCGAGCGGTAGAAGCCACATGGAATGCAGTGAAGTGAATATAGGGGCCATGTGGAATCATGTTGCTATGAAAGTCACTGTCTGTTGAACTGTGTGGGATAATGTATATATTGAAATAAAATACAAATAAATGTAAATATTAAACAAACAAAAAATAAATAAATAAAATTCAAGTAATTACAGAGGGGAGGGATGAAGTGTGACAGTACATACTTAGGGGTCAATCACCATTAGGAAGCTCAAACTGGATTTGTGGATAGAAGGCAGCAAAAGGGGGAACTGTGATCATGGTCTTCCAGGAAGTATAATGACATTAGTTGCAGAGGATTGTGAGTTAAATTCCCAAGTTTGCCAGATGGACTGTGACAGTAAGCCTTAATCCTCAGACTATTTCTCAGCATTAACAATACATTATGTACCAACCACCCCTTTGGGGTGCCCGCTGTGTTAATGCATCTAAGGAGTTCAGAAGAGTCAAAGAAAGACTGTCCTGATAACTACCTCTTCCATGTTATCTAAATTAAGTTGTTAAATAAAATAGTTTTTTTGAGAAGTTAGTGCTATAGTAGCAGTATGAGCTAGATGGAGTTTGACCAAAGGAACCCAGTCCCAGAGGATGATAGTTCTAACATTCATGGTAGCTGAAAAGCAGTGCATCTGCTATGTACTAGACACAACTGCTGATCATCTGTAAATTAAGCTGTCTAAGGGAGTGGATTCACGGGGTGCATTCTACCTGCTCACAGTATTCTGGGTAGACCGAGTGAGAGTAAATAAATAAAGCTCAAGACTATTGGTGGATTGTAAGGGTAAATTAACTTTGAGGTCTTAGGAGTGGGGTCTGGGGAACTGAATGGGAAAATGTTGGGGATTTACGCTTGTGGATTCAGGTAATTCACAGTAATGCTCTGTGTCTAGTAGATGGGGTTGTTAAGGGAGAGTAATTGGGGAGTGGAATGTTAATGGGATAAGAAATAATGAATCATGTAGTTACTGGTGCTAGCATGAAGCGGAGAATGTGGAAGCAACTTGGAAGATGTGGCAACACAAAAGTCACATAAAGTAAACATTTGAAACTATTTTTAATATCAATCATTTATTGGCTATTAAAATATGGAATTACATGTGGAGGCTAAGCAGAAAATCAAAACAGGAAAAAAAAACATGAAAGAGCAAACAGTAAAACACCAAAATATTTTATACAGAGTAAAGAAATGGATAGAATGGAATAAAAAGAAATACGTCTTGGTGTTAGAATGTAAAAATCCCCTATTTTTTAATTTCTCCAAGTTTTCAAGATTTCTAATGCTATAATGGGAATGGACCCCATTCCTAATTCAACATATGATTAAACTTTATAAAATTAATATTGTTTTAATCTTTGATGTTAGCCAAAAGTGCTCTTTGCAGCACATGCAATGTGTCCAGTAATGACTCCTTCTACAATTTGTATGGAGTAACATGTATTGGTAACGTATCTAAATACAACTGTAAATTATTTTTTGTAAGACCCATTGCTCCTACTACTGTTGGAACTGTCCACATTCCCTCGTTTCTGCCTGCAAATCCTGGTATTTTATGACTTTGTGTCTCTCTGTATGTGAGACACTGTTGTCATTGAGTGTAGCAATTTCAATGATCGATGCTACTTTTATCTTCTATTCATGGACTACTATATCTGGTTTTCTTGCATCTATTTTTGAACTGTTGGTAATGGGTGATACCATGCGAAACAAACTTCATAATTTTCTATAATGCTTTGTGGCTCATGTTTCCAGCATTTTTCAGTTGCTTCAGTATTATAATATTTGCACAATTGCCAATGCAACAGTCTTGCCACATTATTATGCCTATCAATATACAGTCCTTCTGCCATTAGTATCACAATCAGCAACAAGATGTGTGACGGTTCCCAATTCTATTTTATAAAACTTAAATTTGTTTCTCCCACATGTTCAATGGGCTTTTTAAGTGAATGTGCACACAGTCCACTATCTTGGGCCACCAATGTTAACCTTTTGTCTTTTAGTTTAAATTCACCTCTCCTTAACCATTCCCTGCATTCAATCCTGATGAACATGAGGTCGTTCCAAGAGTATTCTATATTTGCAACTATAGATATGAATTTTCCACATTTATTGCATTCTCATCTGATCCTTCACTTTATATTCTTTCTTTTGTTTTTGGCACATTCAGTTGCTGCCTGACTTTTACCAACTTCTGGTTTGATTTCCATTCCCACTTGAAGATGATATGTTTTTGCTAAACTAAGCAGGGAATTCATCTTAGACTTATTCTCCTCATGTTTCAAAACTCACTACTTTTGGGTCTTGTGAGGTTAGCAATGAATATAATTTCCAGAAATTAAGTTGAATGGGGTAAATACAGTGACAGATTACAACAGGTCGGTTGCCGTCCAGGTTGCACAGGTTCAAGGGGCCCATGGTCAGCAAACAAAACAATTTAACTCATCTGCGTCTATATGTGTCCAGTCCTACAGAGTAATAATTAAAAAAAGTCCTCCCTTTTCCAAGGCCCCATGTCTCTCCATGGATCATACAACCAGGAAGTACCTGCAGGTTCTAACCTCATCCAGCCAATATCAGTAGTAGTAGTAGTAGCAGCAATTGTACTAGCAGTGGTGGCAGCAGTACTAGTAGTAGGAACAGATGTAGTAGTAGTAGTAGCAGCAGCAGTTGTAGTAGCAGTGGTGGCAGCAGTACTAGTAGTAGGAACAGATGTAGTAGTAGCAGTGGTGTCAGCAGTACTAGTAGTAGGAACAGATGTAGTAGTAGTAGTAGTAGTAGCAGCAGCAGTTGTAGTAGCAGTGGTGGCAGCAGTACTAGTAGTAGGAACAGATGTAGTAGTAGCAGTGGTGTCAGCAGTACTAGTAGTAGGAACAGATGTAGTAGTAGTAGCAGCAGCAGTTGTACTAGCAGTGGTGGCAGCAGTACTAGTAGTAGGAACAGATGTAGTAGTAGTAGCAGCAGCAGTTGTAGTAGCAGTGGTGGCAGCAGTACTAGTAGTAGGAACAGCTGTAGTAGTAGTAGTAGTAGTAGTAGTAGTAGTACTAGTAGTATTAGTAGTAGTAGTAGTACTAGTAGTATTAGTAGTAGTAGTAGTACTAGTAGTAGGAGGCCCTTCACCCCAGAATATAACAGTAGTAGAAGCTGAAATACCAGCACAGGAATGAGTGGGCAACTAGAAGTGGTGAGCTGTGGATTTAATTAGGGAATGTATGGAATGTAATTTTTTAATGGAGCCTGAACTGATTTATAAAATTGGAACAGAATGGCATTCAGTTTTGGATTAAAGCTATCTCATTTATGTGACTCATATAGATTTCTGCTCTGAGATTTTTAAGAGTTATGTCTGATACTTGAAATTAGAACTGGAAAACTGATCTTGTACACGTAAGAGGCATTTCTGTGTGTGTTCTTCAAGCCAGAACATTATTAAAACAGATTTGTATGCATCCCTTTATAATATGAGGAGCACTGTCTAGTTAAATGACTTGCTCAGAGAAACACAGTAGGCAAACTGAGGAAGAAAGAATCAAACCCTTCATCCTTGGCTACAGTAAGAAGCACAGTAAGAGCTTAGACCCTTAATCTAATGCACCAACTGCCAAGACATTCACAGACGTTTTCATTTTCTGCTAAATCACTTAAGTTTATAAGACAGAGGTTTATAATCAGTCAATTATGCCATTTGTTACAGTTTCATGGCTTTTGTGGTTCATAAAATGCATGCAACATGTTGTTCTCTTAACCTTTTAAGTGAATTAGAGGATCCCGCTCTTATTTTCCCCAATCAGAACTTTTTTTTTCTGGTACATTACTGAGGATTATAGTCAGTCAGTTAATGCCAGCTATTATAGTTTTTGTTCTACGGAAAAATGCATGCTCGTGCATTACTTATTCTGGCAACTCTTTAAGTGATTTGGAGTTGTCTGGCAGTTAAGGCTGTGCAATATTAATTGACTCCTTCCTGTAAAAGTACAGGCTTTAAACCCTTTTATCTTAATTTTCCTACTGTCTGACATTGAGCAATCTGTAATTTATGGTCATATCTGTCTCTGGCTATATAAACACTTGATTCCCACTATTCCACTTAAACATTCTGAATTAGCACAACAGGTTAATACTGTTGTTGCTTTTGTTAAGGGCATGGTGTTTGATTCCTTCCCTTTTTAATTTAGTTTAAGAGTTGGAGCTGAAGGTTATGATTTTGTGCAACTCACTTAACCAGACACTACTTTGGGGCAACTGGAAGTTTAAGTTAAGCTCTTCAATGGTCCCCTGGACTGCAAGCCTGGTAACCACCTCTGAACCAGAGTAGTTATGTTGTAAAGGAAGGAAATTGATCCTAGTAAACAGGATCACCATCATGAGTCATGTTCTTTAGATGTAATCTTGATTTCATTGTTGTGTTGAATGTTGAGAGTGTATTTATTACTTAGTTGCAAATAAATTGAACAGAATGACGTGTATGAGTTTATTGTTAATATTTTAACCACGAAAAAATTAATTTTTAATTTAGCTGTTTTTCTCAGGCATGTAGGTATGAAATGCACTGTGTTTGGGATACAGTAGTTTGTCTAGCACTCGCTACAGATTCATACATTCAAGGGTAAGTACTAGGCTAGCTGTCCTTGTAGTTCATTTTAAACATAGCCCATTTCCCTCAAGGGTAAGAATCAAACCTTGCACCTTGCATCTGTGATGTAAAGACCTTAACCATTATGGCAACCACCCTTCCCCCATGATGTGTGTGTGGCTATGTGCTGTTAAAGAGCTGCTTCCAGTAGTAGAGGGTTTGACTCCCTAAGCCTTTGTCTGTCTCCTGTGTGACTCTATGTTGCTTTACCTGACAATACTCCTTGGCTGCTCCTGAAAAGGGACACTAATTCCTCACTCTTCACATTGCTGCTAATTAATAATTTACTATATGCTATTTGAGTATGAATCCTAGCATTCCTCTTGTAGTTTGATGCATTTTATGTGAGTTTCAAGGGAAGATAGGTTTACTGTTTCTCATGCTAAGTCTGTTTCCAATATGTAAGTGTTTTGTTTTATTTATAAAATGTCTGTCAGTGTTTTTTTCAGTGAAATATGAAATCCACATCTTTGTGATAACTGTAAATGTAAAGAAGAAAATAATATGTATACTGACATGTTTGTACAGTGTTTTATAGTAACTGGTGAAAGGTGGCCAATTAATGGGATATTGGTATGGCTGGCAGAGGCTTGGTTCATTGCTCTAGATATGTCCACAATTTTCCATGATCTGACTCTCTTAAATCTAGAGGTGTGTGCTGCAACAATATGGTATTACCAGCCATTCAAAAGTACGTCAAGACCTGTATTTAGTGATGTCAGATGGGATAACTATTTTTGATGACAGGGAAGACACAGGAAGATCAAAACAAGATGCAGATATCCTCAAAGCATGTAAGCCCTCCCCCCCAAAAAATATGTTGTATGAAATTACATTTTTGTGGGTTGTTGAACAAAAGCTGCTGAAGCATATATACTACTTTTAATTGTTTTACTTTATTCACTGCCCTATAGAAAAAATGAATTAATTAAAAGGCTTTGATTATATAATATAGTCTAAACATGTTGCATTTTAGTAAAACATTTTTGTCATACCTTCTTTATAGCCTCCAGCAACTGCAATGGGGGTTGATATTTGCCAGGTCATAAAGTCAGCTTTATTTGGTTTTATAATCAGAAATGTCTTATCTTCATCATCCATTATGTAATCAATGTTGCATATTACTTTGATACATTCTTCTTTACAAAAAGACTAGGTTGTAAATGATTTCTGCAATTAGTTAAAGGCTGTTACTCTGGAAGCTGGTGCTGAGGACCAATGACTCAATTTGTTAAAGAGATCTCTGTGTCATGGTGCAGGGTATGAATCTTTCAACCTTCATTTATCTACTATGTGATGCTGAGCAAGTGCCTTAACCAGACTGTGCCTTGAAGCAATTGGGAGTTTGGGGTAGGCTCCTTAATGGTCTCCTAGACTGCATGTCTAAGTAATGAACTATGAACCTGTTGTTGCTGTCACTTGTCAGCCATTCCCTATTGCATATCTGATCTAGTGCAGGAAATGTTATGGCAATATCATCACCACACCATTTTTCTAATGCAACACAGGCCATTTATTCTTCAAAGACATCAGGCACTGCATTTGTAGATGAAGCAGTGAAATGCAAAATTGTCTACAACAGCAAAATCTGCATCAGTAATAGTTTAATATGGAATTATTCAGATGACTTTTACTTTTTTAGAGATTGTGTATATTGACTTAGCATACGTCATCAGAGGTGGTCAATATTACTTACGCTTTCATCATAAATACTCTTCTATTTAAACTGTGCTACACATGGCTGGGTCTTGTTTATACAATTTCAAAGTTACAGATAAAGTACATGTAATTTATTTCACGACAATAAAAGGTGTACACAGTCAACAAACGTGGTTGCAAATACTGGTGGAGTTGGAGGCTGTTTATAAATGAAAGTACCTTATGCTCTAATCATCTGGCCATTTTAAACAGTTTTTAATCTGTCTTTATCAGAGCAAAGACACAGAGAATGCGTGCTTTTGTGTGTGTGTGTGTGTGTGTGTGTGTGTGTGTGTGTGTGTGTGTGTGTGTGTGTGTGTGTGTGAATTACACTGGAATACTTTGGCTTCTGTATGTTTGTGTGAAAAAAAATTAAAACAAGTTATTGTGGTCATTATTACATAGGTATCTGAGAATGATGCAGTCAACAATGTGGCTATAAGTGCTGGGATGAGGGATTTATGTGGAAAATGCTTGACCCTAATGAGGTGATAAAGTTAAAAATTCAAATAAAGGCAGTTACACTGGGATCACAAGCAGGAAGCAGTAGAAATAAATTTCAATTTTATTCAATGGTTTAGCATTTTCATCCAGGTAAAAGACTTCTTCACAACTGAGTACAAGACTTCTTCACAACTGAGTACAACATGCAAACACACACAAATGAAATCTGTATCTACTGAGTCTTGCTTGTGGTCCCAGGATAACGTTTCTTAAAGTTTTGCTTTCAACTTCTGCTTTGGTTGAAAGCTAAACGAAAGTCATTGGTCTGTGTTTGCAAGAATAATGTGCATAAGTGTAAAACAAACCTGAATACTTAATGTGGCATTTTTATCACAAACATGTGATGTGTACACAGTCACCAATCAGAGCAATGCATAGCACTCATTTATTTAAGCTATAACTAAAATAATTCCTTTCTGACTCATGGCTTTGCTGCTCTCCTGGGTAAACATTTAGCTCTTTTTCCTCTAATATCTTTATACACCTTCTCTCCTATTCCTTGTTTTTATTTCTTTTACTCATAATTTCTCCTGCCTCACATATCAACACCACTTATTACGTTAAAAAAAATACCTTTTTCTCACTCTCCCCTCCCTTCCTCTCCTCCCCCTTATACGTGGTTTGAATTTTCCACTATGACATTTACTTTATGAGTAAATTATAAACTCACACTTATAACTTGTCAGCAATATCAGTTACATGATACACCATCATTAAAGCAATAAAAATGCAGTATGTGTATTATACGTCATATGAGTATTCATATCTATATTAATTTATGTATTTACAGTATATTGTAATATGAGGTCAGTTATCAACCTATGTATATGTATCTTTTTCTGATTTATTTGTGGAGCTTAACTCCTCAGGTCTCCACTTAAAAACAGATTACATTATACAGCAAGACTTTCCTGGTAAACAAATGCTGATCAGTCAATCAGTAAATAAATAAAATGACTGTAATTGATAAATATGAATACTGGCAGATTATTATGACAGCAGTATGAGTGGCTGTTTATGATAAACATTTTCTGAAATGGGTACTTTAATTAACGGTTAATACGTGTTGTTTCACTGCTTACTGGAAAAAATGATTAAAATTAAAAATACACTGTTTCTGTTTCTGTATTAAAGTACTATCTGCCTTGAAAGAGCCCAGCCTGCAGTCACTACATCTAACTTTGATACCGCAGGAGCTCTGCCACAAGGCCTGGATCTACAAGTCTATTGAGAAATTTGCCATTCTGTAATAGCCTGCATTCCCCACATCTGACCTTGATATGGCAGGAGCTCTGCCACAAGGCCCTACACATGCAACCTTATTAAGAATTTTGTCACTGTGTAATACCCTTTGCTTACTACATCTGACATCAGTACTGCAGGAACTCTGCCACAAGGCCCTACACCTACAAGCTTATTGAGAATTCTTTGATTGCATAATAGCTTGTGGTCCCTACATGTGACCTCGATATTGCAGGAGCTCTGGCACAAGGCCCTATACCTACAAGTCTAGTATAAATTTTGTCTTTGCGTAAAAGCTTGCAGTCACAACATCTGACATCAATACTGTCTGCAGGAGCTTTTCCACAAGGCCCTACAACTACATGCTTACTGAGAACTTTTGTCAATGTCTAATAGCCTACAGTCACTAAATATGACCTCAATATTACAGGAGCTCATTCACAAGGCTCTACACCCATAAGCTTATTGAGAATTTTGTCAGTGCAGAATAGCCTGCGGTCACCACATCATCATCATCTTCATTCGGCTGTTCCCGTTAGGGGTCGCCACAGCGGCTCATCTGTTTCCATTTCTTCCTGTCCTCTGCATCTTGCTCTGTCACACCAACCACCTGCATGTCCTCCAACACCACATCCATAAACCTTATCTTAGGCCTTCCTCTTTTCCTGTTACCTGATAGCTTCATCCTTAGCATCTTTTTCCCAATATACTCCATCCCTCCTCAGCACATGTCCAAACCAATGTAATCTTGCCTCTCTGACTTTGTCTCCAAACCTGCCAACCTGGGCTGACCCTCTAATACACTTATTCCTAATCCTGTCCACCCTCGTCACACCCAGTGCAAATCTTAACATCTTTAACTCTGCCACATCCAGCTCTAACTCCTGCCTTTTTGTCAATGCCACTGTCTCCAACCCATATAACATAGCTGGTCTCACTACCCTCTTGTAGACCTTCCCTTTCACTCTTACTGGTACTAGTCTGTCACAAATCACTCTTCTCCAACCACTCCATCCTGCCCGTACTCTCTTCTTCACCTCTATTCCACACTCACCATTACTCTGAACTATTGATCCCAAGTATTTAAACTCATCCACCTTCGCCACCTCTATTCCTTGCATCCTCAGCATTCCGCTATCCTCCCTCTCATTCACACATATATATTCTTTCTTAGTTCTGCTGACCTTCATTCCTCTTTTCTCTAAAGCATATCTCCATCTCTCCAGGGTCTCCTCCACCTGTTCCCTACTCTCACTACAGATCACAATGTCATCTGCAAACATCATTGTCCACAGGGACTCCTGTCTGATCTCATCTGTCAACCTGTCCATCACCATTGCAAATAAGAAAGGGCTCAGAGCTGATCCTTGATATAATCCCACCTCCACCTTAAGCGCATCCATCACTCCCATCGCAGACCTCATCGCTGTCACACTACCCTCGTACATATCCTGTACCACTCTTACATACTTCTCTGACACTCCTGACTTCCTCAGACAACACCACAACTCCTCTCTAGGCACCGTGTCATATGCTTTCTCTAAATCTACAAAAACACAACGCAACTCCTTCTGACCTTCTCTGTACTTCTCCATCAACACTCTCAGAGCAAACATCATATCTGTGGTGCTCTTTCCCGGCATGAAACCATACTGCTGATCACTAACCATCACATCCCTTCTTAAACTAGCTTTCACTACTCTTTCCCATAACTTCATACTATGACTGATCAATTTAATCCCTCTGTAGTTACTACAGCTCTGCACATCATCCTTATTCCTAAAAAAGTGGTACCAAAACACTTTTTCTCCATTCCTCAGGCATCCTCTCACTTTCCAAAAATTCATTAAACAATCTGGTTAAAAACTCTACTGCCATTTCACCTAAACAACTCCATGCTTCCACAGGTATGTCATCTGGACCAACAGCCTTTCCATTCTTCATCCTCTTCATGGCTATCTTTACTTTCTCCTTGCTAATGCATTGCACTTCATGATTCACTATCCCCACATCATCCAACCTTCTCTCCCTCTCATTCTCAAATGGCCTTGATATTACAGGAGCTCTTCCATAAGGCCCTACACCTACAAGCTTATTGAGAATTTTGTCAGTGTGGATTAGCCTGTGGTCACTATATATGACCTCTGTATTACAGGAGCTCTTCCACAAGGCCCTAGACCTACAAGCTTATTGAGAATTTTGTAACTGCGGAATAGGCTGCAGTCACTACATCTGACATTGATATTGCAGGAACTCTGCCACACGGCCCTACACCCACAACCCTATTGAGAATTTTGTCACTGTGTATCACCCTGCAGTCATTACATCTGACTTCAATATTGCAGGAACTCTGCCACAAGGCCTTACATCTAATAAGCTTGAGAATTTTGTCATTGTGTAATAGCCTGTGGTCACTACATCTGACCTTATACCCCTTTGTAAAAATAAAGCTTTGGTTAAAGCTTAATTAATTTTTAACAGGTCTGTTTATGGGTTTAAGTTTTTGGTGCAGTGCTCTCAAAATCCATATAGAAAGAAAGCCTGTGTCTGTTGTCCAGTTTAGATCTGCATTATCACCTGTGATGAGAAGACTTTAGCTAGCTAGGAATGACTGAGGCATTTAGTTATTGAAAAGTCTGGTAGCCACAAGGCCCTGCGGCTACAAACGTATCGAGAATTCTGTCATTGTGTAATAGCCTGCAGTCACCACATCTGACTTTGCCATTACAGGAGCACTTCTACATGTCCCTAAACCTACAAGTTTATTCAGATACTTGTCTTTGTGCAACAGCCTATGGTCACTATATCTGACCTCGATATTGCAGAAGCTGTGCCACAAGGCCCTACACCTACAAGCTTGTTGAGAATTTTTATGTGTTATAACCTCTGGTCATTACATCTGATGTCAATATTGCAGCAGTTCTGCCATAGCCTAAGGTCACTATATCTTACCAGTCAATATTTGAGGAGCTCTGCGAAAAGGCAGAAAATCTACAGGCTTATTGAGAATTTTTTTCATTGTGTAATAGCTTGCAGATATTACATCTGACTTTGATACTGCAAGAGCTCTCCCACAAGGCCCTACACCTACAATATTATTGAGAATTTAGTCACTGTGTAACAGCTTGTGGACACTATATCTGATGCTGATATTCAGGAACCCTGTCACAATGCCCTACCCCTACAAGCCTATTGAGAATGTTGTCACTGCGTAAAAGCCTGCTGTCCCAACATCTGACCTAGATATTACAGGAGCTCTACCACAAGGGCCTACAGTTACATGCTGATATAGAATCTTGTCATAGAGTAATAGCCTGCAGTCACTACATCTGACCTCAATATCGCAGTTCTGCCACAAGCCTTACACCTATAAGCTTACTGAAATTTTTTTCATTGCATACTAGCCTGTGCTCCCTACATCTGACTTCGATATTGCAGGAGCTCTGCCACATGGCCCTACACCTACAACCCTAGTGAAAATGTCATTTTGTAAATGCCTGAGGTCACTACATATGACTTGGATATTACAGGAGCTCTTCCACAAGGCCCTACACCTACAAGCTTGCTGACCATTTTGTCACTGCGAAATAGCCTGCGGTCACTACATCTGACCTTGATATTCCAGGAATTTTGCCACAAAGTCCTCAACCTACAAGCTTAATAAGAATTTTGTCACTGTGTAATAGCCTGCAGTCACTACATCTGACATCGATATAGCAGGAGCTTTGCCACAAGGCCATACACCTACAAGCTTATGGAGAATTCTGTCATTATGAATTCCTCTGCAGTCACTACATCTGACATCAATATTGCAGGAGCTTTGCCACATGGCCATCCAGCTACAAAGTTAATGAGAATTTTGTCTTTGTGTAATAGCCTCCAGTCACTACATCGGACCTCACTATTATAAGAGCTCTTCTACAAGGCCATACACCTACAAGTTTATTCAGACACTTGTCTTTGTGTAATAGCCTATGGTCACTACATCTGACCTCAATATTGCAGGAGCTCTGCCACAAGGCCCCAAAACCTACAAGCTTATTGAGAATTTTGTCATTGTTTAACAGCCTGCAGTTACTACATTTGACCTCGATTTTGCAGGAGATCTCACACAAGGCCCTAAAGCTAAAAGCTTATTGAGAATTTTGTCATTCTGTAACAGCAGGTGCTCCTTACATCTGAGCTGGATACTGAATGAGCTCTGCCAGAAGGACCTACACATACAAACTTATTGAGAATTTAGTCATTGTGCGACAGCCTCTGGTCACTACATATGATCTTGATATTGCAGGAGCTCTTCCACAAGGGCCTACAGCTACAAGCTGAAATAGAATTTTCTCATAGTGTAATAGTCTGCGACAAGGCCCTGCAACTACAGGTTTATTGAGAATGTTGTCAATGTTCAATAGCCTGCGGTCATTACATCCGAGATGGATATTGCAGTAGCTCTGCCACAAGGCCCTATGAGCTACAAGTTTATTGAGAATTTTGTCACTGTGTAACTGTCTGCAGTTACTACATCTGAACTCGATTTTGCAGAAGATTGGCTGCAAGATCCTACACCTAAAAGCTTATAGAGAATTTTGTCATTCTGTAATAGCTACTGGTCACTACATCTGAGCTGGATACTGAAGGAGCTCTGCAATAAGGACCTACACATACATGTTTATTGAGAATGTTGTCATTGTGCAATAGTCTCCAGTCACTGCATATGAACTATGTACTGCAGGAGACCTGCCAAAATATCAACAGCTACAAGCTAATATAGAATTTTGTCATAGTGTAACAGCCTGCGGTCACTACATCTGACCTCGATATTGCAGGAGCCCTACCACAATACCATACACCTACAAGCTTGTTGAGAATTTGCCATTGTATTTGCCATTGTCACAACATTTGACCTCGATATTGCAGTAGCTCTGCTAAAAGGCCCTGCACTTACAAGTTTATTTAGAAATTTGCCATTGTGTAATAGCCTGTGGTCACTAGATCTGACATTGATATTGCTGGAGCACTGCTACTTGACCCTACAGAACTTTGTCAATATGCAATAGACTGTGGTCTCTACAGTTGACAGCAGTATTACAGGAGCTCTGCCACAAGGCCTTACAGCTACAAGCTTACTGAGAATTTTGTCTTTGTGTAATAGCCTGCAGTCAATACATCTGACCTGAATATCGCAGTTTTGCCACAAAGCCCTATACTTACAAGCTTATTGAGACTTCAGTAGCCTGCAATCACGAGATCTGATTTTGATATTGCAGGAGTTCTGTCACAAGGCCCTACATCTACAAGCTTATTGAGAATTTTGTCATTGTGTATTAGACTGCAGTCACTATAACTTAGCTCGAAACTACAGGAACTCTGTCACAAGGCCCTACACTTACAAGCTTATTGAGAATGTTGTGTGTGTAATAAACTTTGGCCTCGACATCTGACATTGATATTGCATGAGCTATGCCACAATGCCCTACACCTAGAAGTTGATTGAGATTTTTTCATTGTGTAAGAGCCTGACGACGCTACAGCTGACCTCAATATTGCAGGAGCTCTGCCACAAGGCCCTAAACCTACAAGCTTATTAAGAATTTTGCCATTGTGTAACAGCCTGCAGTTACTACATTTGACCTTGATTTTGCAGATCATCTCACACAAGGCCCTAGAGTTAAAAGCATACAGAGAATTTTTCATTCTGTAACAGCAGGCGCGCCCTACATCTTAGGTTCATAGGTAGGTACTACTATCGGCCTGAGGGCCTACGTAAGCCTAGCCAACAAGGTTCCCTGGCTTACGCCACCCAAGAAAGTTATTTTCCTTTGCCACTGTCGAGCAGAGACACAGAAGTGATCCCCAGGGTGTATTTCCTATTTCCCATCCACTCATCAATAGGGTTACCACCTGTCCCACTTTCTGAGGGACAGTCCCTCTTTGGGCAGATGTGTCCTGCAAAAAAATTATAAAAATGGCAAATGTCCTGAGATTTTAGGACAAAATTATTGCCTACATTTTATGTAATAGTTGCATAAAACAGTTATTCTGTATCTGAAACATCCAAATGTTATAAGAAACAGAATAAGCAACTAAAATGCTACAAGAATAAGCTTTTATTTAGGCAAATAAGTGAAGTTCTGTCCTGTGTACTGGCCATGGGAATGTTTCGGCCTGCAAAATCTGACGTTTGTACCAAAAATGTCCCACTTTGGGCATTTGAAAAGGTGGCAACCCTACTAACCAAGATTTTTCTTGAAGAGTGCTAATGAAGAACTTTGCTTGACATAGATGGGTAGCCTGTTCCAGAGTATGGGAATTCTCTGGGACAGGAATCTATCCCTCCAGCATGCCCTGTTTATTGTGGTGACAAGGTTTAGATCCCTAGAGCATGTAGCCCGGAGGGATTGGGATTTCTTTAGGTGTAGCATGTCCAACAGCTCTGGGTTTGACATAGCTTTATATGTTAGGCAGAGATCCCCTCGGAGTAGGGGATATGCTGAGCTGGATACTGAAGGAGCTCTGCCAAAAGGACCTACACATACAAACTTATTGAGAATTTAGTCATTGTGCGATAGCCTCTGGTCACTACATATGATCTTGATATTGCAGGAGCTCTGCCACATGGGCCTACAGCTACAAACTGATATAGAATTTTCTCATAGTGTAATAGCCTGTGGTCACTACAGCTGACCTTGATATTGCAGAAACCCTACGACAAGGCCCTACAACTACAGGCTTATTGAGAATGTTGCCAATGTTCAATAGCCTGCAATCATTACATTTGAGATGGATACTGCAGTAGCTCTGCACAAGGCCCTAGAGCTGCAAATTTATTGAGAATTTTGTCACTGTGTAACAGCCTGAAGTTACTACATCTGACCTCGATTTTGCAGATCATCGGCCACAAGGTCCTACACCTAAAATCTTACTGAGAATTTTGTCATTCTGTAATAGCTGGTGGTCACTACATCTGAGCTGCATAGTGAAGGAGCTCTGCAATAAGGACCTACATATACAAGTTTATTGAGAATGTTGTCAGTGTGCAGAAGCCTCCGGTCACTACATATGAATTTTGTACTGCAGGAGACCTGCCAAAATACCAACAACTATAAGCTGATATAGAATTTTGTCGTAGTGTAACAGCCTGCAGTCATTACCTCTGACCTCGATACTGCAGGAGCCCTACCACAATATCATACACCTGCATACTTGTTGAGAATTTTGTCATTGTATAATCGCCTGTGGTCACTACATTTGACCTTGATATTGCAGTAGCTGTGCTAAAAGGCCCTGCACTTATAAGTTTATTTAGAATTTTGCCATTGTGTAATAGCCTGTGGTCACTAGATCTGACATCGATATTGCTAGAGCACTGCTATTTGACCCTACACTGACATGCATATTGAGAACTTTGTCAATATGTAACAGACTGTGGTCTCTACATCTGACAGCAATATTGCAGGAGCTCTGCCACAAGGCCTTATAACTACAAGCTTACTGAGAATTTTGTCTTTGTGTAGTAGCCTACAGTCAATGCATCTGACCTGAATATCGCAGCTTCACAAAGTCTTATATTTACAAACTTATTGAGACTTCAGTTTTTGTCCAACAGCCTGCAATCACAATATCTGATTTCGATATTGCAGGAGTTCTGCCACAAGGCCCTACATCTACAAGCTTATTGAAAAATTTGTCATTGTGTAATAGCCTGCTGTCACTAAATGTGCCATCAATATTGCAGCTGCTCTGCCACAAGGCCCTACACCTACAAGCTCATTGAGAATTTTGTCACTGTGTATTAGACTGCATTCACTATAACTTAGCTCGAAACTACAAGAACTCTGTCACAAGGCACTACACTTACAAGCTTATTGAGAATTTTGTGTGTGTAATAGACTTCTGTCTCTACATCTGACCTCGATATTGCAAGAGCTCTGCCACAATGCCCTACACCTAGACGTTGATTGAGATTTTGTCATTGTGAAAGAGCCTGAGGTCACTACAGCTGACCTTGATATTGCAGGAGCTGTGAAACAAGGCCCTACACCTACAAGCTTATTGAGAATTTCATCACATCGGACAGCGCAGTGGTGCAGCGGTAGCGTTGTCACCTCACAGCAAGAGATTCTCCGGTTCAATTCTCAGCTGGGGTGCCTTCTGTGTGGAGTCTGCATGTCCTCCCTGAATTCGTGTGGGTATCCTCCGGGTGCTCCGGTTTCTTCCCACAATTCAAAGACATGCATCTGGAGCATTTCTCCTCGGGCCTCCACTGAAAAATGGCTTTGTTCCAAGTTGGACTTTCCCGGTAAACAAATGTTAAATAAAATAAAAATAAATCACTGTATAATAACCTGCAGTCACTACATCTAACATCAATATTGCAGGATCTCTGCCACAAGACTAGACACCAACAAGCTTACTGAAAATTTTGTCAATGCGCAATAGCCTGTGGTCACTATATCTCACCCAGATATTGCAGGAGCTTGACACAAGGCGTACAACTACAAGGTTACTGAGACTTTTGTCTTTGTGTAATAGCCTGATCTCGAAATGCAGCAGCTCTGCCACAAGGTACTACATTTTAGAGAAGTATTTATGAAGATCCTGTGGAACATAAAGATGCTAAATGGACAGAAGTAGTAAAGGAAATAATAAGAAGTTTAAAGGTACAGTATACAAAATGGAATGAAGTAAAAGCCAGAGAGATTGAAACACTGTTAAGAAAAGCCTCTAATTGGAAAACCCCAGGTCCAGGTGCAGTACCTAACTTCTGGTTAAAAGTATTAACATCTTTCCACAAAGATTTAGCCATGAGTAAGAACTATTTATATATGCACCCAGAACAAACACCAGCCTGGTTAACAACAGAAAACCAATGTTCCTACTTAAGAGTGAACCTGCAGACTACTCTAAAAATTATAGACCAATACCTTGCCTTTAGATGACATATAAACCATACACACAAAATGATGCTGACAGAGTTTACAGTCATTTAGAAGAAAACTCAATTACCGAAATAGAACAAAAGGGCAATAAAAGAAAGTCATATGGAACAAAGGATCATTTGTTCTAAAATAAAGTCATAGTGGAGAACTGTAAAAAGGGGATAAATCTAAGTATGGCAATATCCCATGTTTATAGATATACACCCTACATTAATCAATTACATTACAGTGACCATGAAGCAGTGGCAAACCACTTTGCAATTAAGCCATGAGATCGGACAAAATATTATTCCAGGGATAAAAATTCAAAGGGGGATATTTCAAAGTGTCTCCCTATCAACACTACTATTCTGTCTTGCCCTTAACCCACTAAGCTGTCTACTTAACAGATTAAGCCATATCTATAATTCGGCTCCTAGAAAACAACACAGTGTAAAGACTTCTCATCTTCTCTTTGTCGATTTAAAATTGCATAGCTCATCAGATGAGGAACTGAAAGCACAAATGCAACTTGTCAAAACTTTTTCAGATGATACAAGAATGTCACTTGGTTTTGATAAATGTGCAAAAACAACATCAGTTTGGGACTGTGATATAAAAGAACTTGAGCAAGAGAGAGTGTATAAATATCTGGGAGCTGATGAAGGATCCACAATAAAACATGATGAAATGCGAATAAAACTTAGCAAGGAATATTATAGGTTCATAGGTTCATACTAGGCTATCTGCCCGAGGGCATTTACAAGCCTAGCCCATAGTTTTGTGGCTTACGCCACCCCTTTAGTATGGGGAACTATACCCATTATTTTGCTGTGCCTCTGTTGAGCAGTGACACTGAGGTAATCCCTGGGGTATATCTGCGATCTCCCATCCATTGGTCAAGATTTCTCTTGAACAAGGCCAGCGAGGTGCTCTGCCTCACAAATACCAGGATTTTATTCCACAGCATAGGGAGTCTTTGGGTGATGAATCTATCCCTCCAGCACGTCCTATTAATAGCCGTGTCGAGGTTTAAGTCTCCCGCCCTTGTGGCTCTGACGGATCTAGATTTTTTGAGGTGAAGCATATTCATCAAATCTGGGTTTGACATGGCCTTGTATGTTAGGCAAAGGTCACCTCTGAGCAAGCGGTGGCGACTGAATAGAGCTGGAGTTCTTTCAGTCGGGCAGCATAGGACAGATGTTTGAGACCCTTTATCCTTTTGGTGAGGAACTTTTTTGGCCTCTCCAGCTGCTGCAAGTGTCAGGTCAGATACATTCCGAATGGGGCATTGTACTCAATCATTGGTCTGATGAGTGATGAGTATAGGGAGACTATGACCTCCCTTGATCTAGATGAGAATCCCTTCATGATAAGGTGGGCAATGTAGAAGGTCTTCCTAATTACTTTAGCTACATGGGTGTCGAATGACAGACTACTATCAACCTGGGTCCCCAGGTCCCTGATAACTTCTTCTGTGCTCAGTGGATTGCCACCTATTTGGTAGCTAGGGTAACCTTATTTTTCCCGAAGGGTATGACTATGCATTTTTTGGCATTTAACTTTAGGCCATGGCTCTGGCACCAGTTATCCGTTTCTGTGAGACCCTTCTGAAGGATATCTGTGTCAGATGTGTTTTCTACTATGGCGCCCAGTTTGCAGTCATCTGCAAACTTTGTCAGCCATAACCCTCCTGTGTTTGCTTGTACTTGGAAAAGTAGATGCCAAACAAGAGTGGGCCCAGGACTGAGCCCTGTGGTACACCACTTGTGACAGACTTTGAGTCTGACATGGCGCCAGCAACTCTGACCCTGTGGGTTCTGTCACTCAGCCAGTTTGCAACCCATCTTGTGATGTATGGGTTAACATTTAAGCTGATGAGTTTTTCAATGATACCCGAGTGGGGTATTGTATCGAAGGCCTTCGCCAGATCGAGGTAGGCTGTATGGACTGCCTTTCCTCATCAATGGCTTTGGTGACTGTTTCAAAAAGTCAACCAAGTTTAGAAGGCATGATCTGCCTTTGACAAAGCCAAACTGGGATGGATCCAAAGTCTGCAAATTCCCTATGTCTTTATTTATAAGGTCCATTATGATCCTCTCCATGGCTTTGCAGATAAGGCTTGTCAAGCTAATGGGCCGGTAATTTCCAGGGTCGGTGGAGGCACCGCCTTTGTGAAGTGGGACCACAGTTGCAGTGCGCCACTCCCTGGGTACGTATCCCGAGGTAAGACTATGATTAAACAGCTGTCCTAGCTGTGGGTTTAATTCCTCGTTGAGTTCGTGGAGCACACAGCCGGGGACACCATCAGGTCCCATGGATGCTGTGTTTTTGCTTTGGAGAGAGCAGTTCTCACTTGGGCGTTGGAGATGTTTGGGGGCTGCAATCGCTTGGTATAAATATCTCTCCTTTTGGGGAGGGGGAAGTTTGCACTGAACCTGTCAGCCAGTATGTTGGCAATGTCTGTAGGATCAGTAATCTTCACATCATTTTGAACTAGTTCTGAGCATATCTGGGAGTTTCCTCCCAGGTTTCTAACATAGCTAAAGAAGGCCTTATGATTGTCTTTTGAGTCTTTAGCTATTTTTCTCTCAAAATTTGCTTTGGATGATTTTATGAGAGCTCTTAGTTTTTACTTATAGTGATCAAGGGTGTCTTACCTTTTAAGGATTTTGCTCTATCTTGTAGTAGCTTCCTCCTTTTGTTGTAGAGTTTGTTTATGGCTGGGGTCCACCAGACTGGACGCTTGCCTTTGGTACAAAGAGTCTTTGTTTTGCTTGGGATTGCCTTATCCATGCAGTCCTGCAGGTGCTGGTAGAAGGCATTTGTAAGTGATTCAGCGGCTTGAGTACTGTTTTCCGCCAGCTCGGGGCCTTAAAGGAGACCACACTAGTCTTTAGAAGTGTGAAGTCGGCTTTCGAGAAGTTCTTTACTGTGGTCTTTTTTATTTCAGGTGGGGGAGGGATGAGGACCTCCAGCGAGATTAGTTTGTGATCTGATCTCACCAGTGAGGGGTATACTTCCGGTGTTGAACATTGTGCTCCCATGTTCATGATGATGAGATCAAGTATGTTTTCTCCTCTTGTGGGGATGGTGACTAGTTGTTCCATGGCATTTGAGTTTATGTATTCCAGGAACTTTTGGGCTAGGGTGTTTGGGCTTGAGTAGTGTTCCCAGTCTATATTAGGGTAATTGAAGTCACCTAGTATGATGGTGTTTGGTGATAAATTTATCCCCTCTAGTGTTTTCAGGAAGGCCATGTGAGGTTCCTGAGTTTGTGAGGGTGGCCTGTAACATGCTACAATTTGCAGAGCAGTCTTGCCTATGGTTAATTGCACCTGGATGGTCTCCGATGCATCGTGCGTTGCCACCAGTCTTGAGGTGTGGGTGTCTTTGATGAATATGGATACCCCTCCTTTCTTGGTATTGTCCGGATTTTGGGGCGAACGCATGATAAGAGGTAAAACCTGATAGTGCTGGGGTGCTCTCATGAGCCTTGAACCAGGTTTCTGTCACTGCACAGACATCGATGTTCTCCATACTGAGAAGGGCCTCGAGTGCGTGCATTTTGAGATTTAGACTTCTGGCATTGAGCAGCATTACCCTTAGTTTTTTCCTTTTTGTGTTCTAGGGTGGTAGGTTTAGAATTTGAGCCTTGCCTAAAAAGGCACTATGGGGTGGCAAGAGCCTTTGCCAATATCCGAATCCCAGGGTGACAGGTGCAAGCCGTCCCTTGCGAAGCAGCGTGGCTTGTCCAGCATGTCATCCCAGGCAGACAGACATTGGATCCCCTTTGAATGACACCAGAGTTTAAGCCAATTGTTAAAGCTGATCATCTTATCTCTGTATTGTGGCATCATTCTTGGTGAAGGTAGGATACTGCTCAAGGTCAGGGTCATACCTGCCTGGGCTACATAATCAGAGAGCTCCTCAATGTCTCTTTTCATGTAGTCCAAGGAGGTACGTCTCAGGTCGTTTACACCAGCGTGGACAATGACTGAGTCGTATTTGTACCTGCTGTTGAGAGACCTGAGTGCTTGCGTTATGTGGCGGATTCTAGCGCCCGACAGGCAGCTTACTGTGACCTTCTCCTTACTCAGTCTGGTGAGCGGACGTCAGTGTGTCTGACTATGGAGTCACCAATGACTAGTGTGTCTGGCATTGTGTTTGGCCTTAAGGGCTGTGACTGTTTGACACTCTGACTGTGAGGTCTATGTGTTGCAGGTGTTGTGTTCTGAGGTGGTGGTTGTTTGGGTGTCTGCTTTGGTGGCCTCTGCTGTTTTGGTAGATTTTTGATCAGAGCCGCCGAGTATGTCTTTGTGTGTTTATGTGTATGATTTGAGGTTGTGATGGTACTATGTGAGACTGGGTCTATAGTGTGTGTGGTAACCTTCTCCTCCTGACTGGTCTTGCCAGTCCTATGTTGAGAGAGCTCAGCCTCCAGTTTGGCCGTATAGTTGCATCTCTCGCATGTATTTGTGTGTATTTTAGAAGATAAATCTGAAAATGGCGTTGACATCAAGGAACAAAATCCAAGCTATAAACCAATTTGCTCTTCCTGTCCTAACTGACAGTTTTAGAGTGACGGACTGGTCCCAAATGGTGTTGGACAGATAAGACAGGAAAACAAGACGGATACTTCATTCTCTTCAAATTATTTACAAAAATCAGTGCCTACCAAGATTATATATTCTCCGTTCCAAAGGAGGTATGGGCCTCCTTGAAAATGATTACATGTACAGATCTGTAATTGTTGGACTCCAGACATATCTGCTGACCACAAGAACCAAATGTACTGAAAGTTTTGAAACTTGAGGAGAATAAAACTAAGATGACTTATGTGCTTAGTCTAGCAGAGGCATACTGGTGTCAGGCGGGAATGGAAATCAAACCAGAAGTAGATAAAAATCAGGCAGCAACTGAATGTGCCAAAAACAAAAGAAAGCATATAAGGTGAAGGATCAGATGAGAAGGCAAGAAATGTGGAAAATGCATAAATATACTTGCAGGTATAGAAAACTCCTGGAAGAATCTCATGTTGATCAGGATCGAATGCAGGAATGTTTAAGGAGAGTTGAATTTAAACAAAAAGATGAAAGGTTAATATTGGCAACATGTGGGATGAACAGATAAATGTTGGTTTTGTAAAACAGAATAGGAAACCGTCACACACCTTGTTGCTGGTTGTGACATACTAATGGCATAAAAAACTGTATACTGAAAGGCATAATAATGTGGCAAGACTGTTGCACTGGAGTTTGTGCAAACATTATGGTACTGAAGTGGTTGAAAAATACTGGAAAGATGAGCCACAAAGCATCACAGAAAATGATGAAGTCTACTTCACATGGGATCACCCATTACCAACAGTCCAAAAGACAGATGCAAGAAAACCAGATATAGTGGTCCATGAAAAGAAGAAAAAAGTAGCATTGATCATTAAAATTGCTACACCCAGTGACTACAGTGTCTTGTGTACAGACAGACACGAAGTCATGAAACCTAAGGATTTGTAGGCAAAAATGAGAGCAATGTGGATCAAAGATACCCAGACAGTTCCAATAGTAGTATGAGCAATGGGTCTTATAAAAAAGAATCTACAGTCATATCTAGATATGTTACGAATACATGTAACTCTGTGCAAATTGCAGGAGTCGTCATTACTGGGCACATTGAAGGTGCTGTGAAGAGTACTTCTGGCTAACGTCAAAGACTAAAACAATACTAATATCATGAACTTTAATAGTACTTTGACTTAGGAACGGGGTCCATTCCTGTCATGGTATTAGAAACATAAAAGACTTGGAAAAATTTTAAATGGCAAAAACCCTATACCTACAAGCTTAATGAAATCTTAGTCTTTGTGTAATAACTTACCCTCACTACATCCAAACTCGATATTGCAGGATTTCTGCCACAAGGCCCTACAACTATACAACTACAAGTTTATTGAGAATTTTATTCATTATATAACAGCCTGCTGTCACTACATCGGACCTCAATATTGCAGAAGTTCTAGCACAAGGTCCTACACGTATAAGCTTGAGAATTTGGTCATTGTGTAATAGCCTGCAGTCACTACATATGAAACCGATATTGCAGAAGCACTAAAATAAGGTCCTATACATGCAAGCTTATTGAGAGTTTTACCACTGTGTAATAGCATGCCATCACTACATCTGACCTTGATATTGCAGGAGCTCTACCACAAGGCACTCCAGCTACAACCTTACTGAGAATTTTGTCATTGTGTAACAGCCTATGGTCACTACATCAAACCTCGATATTGCAGGAGCTCTGCCACAAAAGTCCCTAAACCTAAAAGCGCATTGAGAATTTTGTCATTGTGTAACAGCCTGTGGTCATTAGATCTGATCTCAATATTGCAGGACGTCTGCCAAAATGTCCGACACCAATAAACCTATTGAGAATTTTGTCACTGTGTAATAGCCTCCAGTCACTATATCTGACTTCGATATTGCAGGAGCTGTGCCACAAGACCTTACAAGCTTAGTGAGAATTTTTTAATTCTATAACAGCCTACAGTTATTACATCTGACCGCTATATTGGAGCAGCTCTGCCATACCCTAAGGCCGTTATATCTTACCACGATATTGGTGGAGCTCTGCGACAAGGCCAAACACCTACAAGCTTATTGAAAATTTTTTCTATTGTATAATATTCTGCGGTCACTACTTCTTATAGGTTGGTACTAGGCTATCGGCCCTAGGGCCTATACAAGTCTAGCTATAACAATTCCCTGGCTATTTCTTCCACAGTATTTACTTCCCTGGACCCCTGTCTAGCAGGGCGACTGACATAATCCCTGGGGTGAATTTCCTTGCTCCCATCCAATCATCAAGGTTCCTTTTGAAGAGGGCCACAGAGGCGCTCTGTTTGACATGTATGTGCAGTCTATTCCAGAGTCTGGGGAGTCTCTGGGTCAGGAACCTATCCCTCCAGCATGCTCTGTTCATTGCGATGACAAGGTTTAGATCCCTGGAGAGTGTGTCTCTGAGGGAATGGGATTTCTTTAAGTGTAGCATGTCCAACAGCTCTGGGTTTGACATTGCCTTGTATGTTAAGCAGAGAATGCATATGATTTGACTTTGATACTGGAAGAGCTCTGCCTCAAGCCTTTACACCTACAAGCTTATTGAGAATTTTTTCATTGTGTAATAGTCTGCTGTCATTGCATCTGAAACAGATACTGCAGCACATGTGCCACAAGGTCCTACAGCTACAAACTTATTGAAAATGTTGTCGTTGTGTAACAGCATCTGGTCACTTCATCTGACATCGATATTGCAGCAACTTTATTGAGAATTTTGTCATTGTGTAATAGCTTGCGGTCACATCTGAGCTGGATAGTGCAGGACTTCTGCGAGAAGGCCCTACATCTACAACCTTATTCAGAATTTTGTCATTGTGCAAAACCCTACAGTCACTATATCTGACCTCAATATTGCAGCAGCTCTGCCACAAGACCCTACACTTACAAGCTTCTTGAAAATTTTATCATTGTGTATTGGCCTGCACTCACTACAACTGACCTCGATATTGCAGGGGCTCCGCCTCAAGGCCTTCAGCCTACAAGTCTGAGAATTTTGTTGTTGTATAATGTCACATCTGACCTCGATATTGCAAGAGCTCTGCCACATTACCGTACACCTACAAGCGTAATGATAATTTTGCCATTGTATAATAGAATGCAGTCACAACATCTGACATTGATATTGCAGGAGCTCTGCCACAAGGCCCTACACCCACAACCCTATTGAGAATTTTGTCACTGTGTATCACCCTGCGGTCACTACATCTGACTCCTTATACCTAACAAGCTTGAGAATTTTGTCACTGTGTAATAGCCTGTTGTCACTACATCTGAACTCAATATTGCAGAAGCTCTGCCACAAGGCCCTGCAGCTACAAACTTATTGAGAATTATGTCATTGTATAATAGCCTGCAGTCACTACATCTGACTTTGCCAGTACAGGAGCTCTTCTACAAGCCCCTAAACCTACAAGTTTATTCAGATACTTGTCTTTGTGTAACAGCCTATGGTCACTTTATCTCACCTTGATATTGCAGGAGCTCTGCCTCAAGGCGCTAAACATACAAGCTTACTGAGAATTTTTTCCTTGTGCAATAGCCTGGGGTCATTATATCTGACTTCGATATTGTAGGAGCTGTGCCACAAGGCCCTATACCTACAAGCTTGTTCAGAATTTTTAAATGTTATAACCTCTGGTCACTACATCTGATGTCAATATTGCAGCAGTTCTGCCATAGCCTAAGGTCACTATATCTTACCACTCAGTATTTGAGGAGCTCTGCGAAAAGGCAGAAAATCTACAGGCTTATTGAGAATTTTTTCATTGTGTAATAGCATGTGGCTATTACATCTGACCTTGATACTGCAACAGCTTTGCCACAAGGCCCTACCCCTACAAGATTACTGAGAATTTAGCCATTGTGTAACTGTTTGTGGTCAATATATCTGATGCTGATATTCAGGAGCCCTGTCACAATGCCCTACACCTACAGGCTTATTGAAAATTTTGTCACTGTGTAAAAGCCTGCTGTCCCAACATCTGACCTAGATATTGCAGGAGATCTGCCCCAAGGGCCTACAGTTACAAGCTGATATATAATCTTGTCATAGAATAATAGCCTGCAGTCACTACATCTGACCTCAATATTGCAGGACCTCTGCCACAAGGCCCAACACCTACAACCTTAGTGAAAATGTTGTCATTTTGTAAAAGCCTGAGGTCACTACATATGACCACGATATTACAGGAGCTCTTCCACAAGGCCCTACACCTACAAGCTTACTGGTAATTTTCTCACTGCAGAATAGCCTGCGGTAACTACATCTGACCTTGATATTCCAGGAATTCTGCCACAAAGTCCTCAACCTACAAGGTAATAAGAATTTTGTCATTGTGTAATAGCTTGCAGTCACTACAAGGCCCTACACCTACAAGCTTATGAAGAATTTTGTCATTATGTATTCCTCTGGAGTCACTACATCTGACTTCCATATTGCAGGAGCTCTCCCACAAAGCCTTACACCCACAAGCATGAGAATTTTGTCTTTGTGTTATAGCCTGTGACTAATACATCTGACATCAATATTGCAGGAGCTTTGCCACAAGGCCATCCACCTACAAAGTTATTGAGAAATTTGTCCTTGTGTAATAGCCTGCAGTCACTACATCTGACCTCACTACTATAACAGCTCTTCTACAAGGCCCTACACCTACAAGTTTATTCAGATATTTGTCTTTGTTTAATAGCCTATGATCACTACATCTGAACTCAATACTGCAGGAGCTCTGCCACAAGGCTCCAAAACCTACAAGCTTATTGAGATTTTGTCATTGTGTAACAACTTACAGTTACTACATATGACCTCGATTTTCCCTTTGGGAAAAAACATGTATCTGTGAATTACCATAGAGGTGGCAGTATACTAAACACCGAAAGTGTGATAAGAGACTTAGGGACACAGGTGGACAGTGGTCTCACCCCCGATAACCACATCGCCACAACAGTCAGGAAATCCTTCTATGTGACACACCTCATCACTAAGGGCTTTTTATCCAGAAAAAAGGAGGTCATTGTCCCACTGTACTCATCCCTCATTAGACCCATTATAGAATACAATGCCCCGTTTGGTATGTACCTCTCAAGACATCTGCAACAACTGGAAAGGCTGCAGAAATACCTCACTAAAAGAATCACAGGCCTAAAGCAGATGCCCTACCCTCACCGACTTAAAAAACTCCAGCTATACTCTGTCGCATATCGTCTACTCAGAGGCGATCTTTGCTTAACATACAAAGCCATGTCAAACCCAGAGCTGTTGGACATGCTACACTTAAAGAAATCCCAATCCCTCAGAGCCACACACTCCAGGGATCTAAACCTTGTCATCACAATAAACAAAACATGCTGGTGGGATAGGTTCCTGACCCAGAGACTCCCCAGACTCTGGAATAGATTGCCCGTACATGTCAAGCAGAGTGCCTCTTTGGTGCTCTTCAAAAGGAACCTTGACGATTGGATGGGAGAAAGGAAATTCACCCTGGGGATCACGTCAGTTGCCCTGCTAGACAGGGGTCCAGGGAAGTAAATAGTGTGGGAAGAAATAGCCAGGGAATTGTTATGGCTAGGCTTGTATAGGCCCCTAGGGCTGATAGCCTAGTACCAACCTATGAACAAGGCCCTACAGCTAAAAGCTTATTGAGAATTTTATCACTGTGTATTAGACTGCAGTCACTATAACTTAGCTCGAAACTAAAAAAACGCTGTCACAAGGGTCTACACCCACAAGCTTATTGAGAATTTTGTGTGTGTAATAGACTTCGGTCTCTACATCTGACCTCGATATTGCAGGAGCTCTGCCACAACACCCTACACCTAGAAATTGATTGAGATTTTGTCATTGTGTAAGAGCCTGAAATCACTACAGCTGACCTTGATATTGCAGGAGCTGTGAAACAAGGCCCTACACCTACAAGCTTATTGAGAATTTCCTGCAGTCACTACGTCTAACATCGATTTTGCAGGATCTCTGCCACAAGACCAGACACCAACAAGCTTACTGAAAATGTTGTCAATGTGCAATAGCCTGTGGTCACTACATCTCACCCAGATATTGCAGGAGTTCGACACAAGGCGTGTACCTACAAGGTTACTGAGAATTTTGTCTTTGTGTAATAGCCTGATCTCGGATTGTGCATCTCTGCCACAAGGTCCTAAATTTTAGAGAAGTATTTATGAAGATACTATGGAACATAAAGATGCTAAATGGACAGAAGTAGTAAAAGAAGGAATAAGAAGTTTAAAGGTACAGGATACGAAATGGGATAAAGTAACAGCCAGAGAGATTGAAACACTGTAGAGAAAAGCCTCTAATTGGAAAATCCCAGGCCCAGGTGCAGAACCTAACTTCTGGTTAAAAGTATTAACTTCTTTCCACAAAGAGTTAGCCATGAGTAAGAACTATTTATATATGCACCCCAAATAGCCACCATCCAGGTTAACAACAGAAAAACAATGTTCCTACTTAAGAGTGAACCTTCAAGCTACACTAAAAATTATAGAGCAATACCTTGCCTTTAGATGATATTCAGCTCAGCTACAACCCGAATGGTAGACAAACAGCGATGGAGTCACCAATAAGTGCCTCCCACCTCTTATTCGATAAGGCAAAATAAAAGCAGCTTATGAAAATAATACTCTGCTTCCTGAACTTTGCTATATTCCAACACTTTATTCACAGCCGAACTACGCAAACATCAACACTGAACTCGAATAAAAATCCAAGACAAAAAGTTAAAAACGAAATATTAATAATACTAAGTAGAGTTAAGCGCTTTCACCCGACATACTGGGCTTCCTCAGAACTCTGAGGAAGCCCAGTATGTTGGGTGAAAGCACTTAACTCTACTTAGAAAACAACACAGTGTAAAGACTTCTCATCTTCTCTTTGTCGATTTAAAATTGTATAGCTCATCAGATGAGGAACTGAAAGCACAACTGCAAGTAGTCAAAACTTTTTCAGATGATACAAGAATGTCATTTGGTCTTGATAAATGTGCAAAAACAACCTTTAAAGCAGGAAAATGCAGCACTAAGAAAACATCAGTTTGGGACAATAATGTGATATAAAAGAACTTGAGCAAGAGAGAGTGTATAAATATTTGGGAACTGATGAAAGATCAACAATAAAAGATGATGAAATGCGAATAAAACTTAGCAAGGAATATTTTAGAAGAATAATTCTGAAAATGGCATTGACATCTAGGAACAAAATTCAAGCTATAAACCAATTTGCTCTTCCTGTCTTAACTTACAGTTTTAGAGTGACTGGCCCCAAATCGTGATAGACAGATAAGATAGGAAAACAAGAAAGATGCTTCATTCTCATGAAATGATTTACAAAAATCAGTGCCTACCAAGATTATATATTCCCTGATCCGAAAGAGGTATGGGCCTCCATGAAAATGATTACATGCATAGATCTACACTCGTGGGACTCCAGACATATCTGCTGACCACAAGACCCAAATGTACTGACAGTTTTGAAACTTGAGAAGAATAAAACTAAGATGACTTATGTGCTTACTCTAGCAGAGGCATACTGGTGTCAAGTGGGACTGGAAATCAAACCTGAAGTAGATAAAAATCAGGCAACAACTGAATGTGCCAAAAAAATAAAAGAAAGAATATAAGGTGAAGGATCAGAAGAGAAGACAAGAAATGTGGAAAATGCATAAATATACTTGCAGGTATAGAAAACTCCTGGAAGAATCTCATGATGATCAGGATCGAATGCAGGAATGTTTAAGGAGAGTTGAATTTAAACTAAAGATGAAAGGTTAATATTGGCGACCCAAGAAAGTGGGCTACATACACATCGGTTTACAAAGTCTATTGAACATGTGGGATAAACAGATAAATGTTGGTTTTGTAAAACAGAATAGGAAACCATCACACACCTTGTTGCTGGTTGTGACATACTAATGGCAGAAAGACTGTATACTGAAAGGCATAATAATGTGGCAAGACTGTTGCACTGGAGATTATGCAAACATTATGGTACTGAGTGGCTGAAAAATACTGGAAAGATGAGCCACAAAGCATCACAGAAAATGATGACGTCTACTTCACATGGGATCACCCATTACCAACAGTCCAAAAAATAGATGCAAGAAAACCAGATATAGTGGTCCATGAAATGAAGACAAAAGTAGCATTGATCATTAAAATTGCTACACCCAGTGACTACAGTGTTTTGTGTACAGACAGACACAAAGTCATGAAACCTAAGGATTTGTAGGCAAAAATGAGAGCAATTTGGAACAACGATACCCATACAGTTCCAATAGTAGTATGAGCAATGGGTCTTATAAAAAAGACTCTACAGTCATATTTAGATATGTTACTAATATATGTAATTCCGTGCAAATTGCAAGAGGAGTCATTACTGAGCACATTGCAGGTGCTGTGAAGAGTACTTCTGGCTAACGTCAAAGACTGAAACTATACTAATATCATGAACTTTAATTGTATTTTGACTTAGGATTGGGGTCTATTCCTGTCATGGTATTAGAAACCTAAAAGACTTGGAGAAATTAAAAATGGCAAAATCCCTATACCTACAAGCTTAATGAAATCTTAGTTTTTGTGTAATAACTTACCTCACTGCATCCAACCTCGATATTGCAGGAGTTCTGCCACAAGGCCCTACAACTACAAGCTTATTGAGAATTTTGTCTTTGTGTTATAGGCTGCAGTCAAATCTGACCTAGATATTGCATGAGTTCTACCAAAAGACCGTACATTTACAAGCTTATTTAGAATTTTCTTCATTGTATAACAAGCCTGCTGTCACTACATCTGACCTCAATATTGCAGAAGTGCTGGCACAAGGCCCTACATGTTCAAGCTTGAGAATTTGGTCATTGTGTAATAGCCTGCGGTCACTACATATGAAGCCGATATTGCAGAAGCACTAAAACAAGGCCCTATACATGCAAGCTTATTGAGAGTTTTACCACTCTGTAATACCGTGCCATCACTACATATGACCTTGAAATTGCAGGAGCTCTACCACAAGGCACTCCAGCTACAACCTTACTGAGAATTTTGTCATTGTGTAACAGCCTATGGTCACTACATCAAACCTTGATATTGCAGGAGCTCTGCTACAAGGCCCTAAACCTAAAAGCTTATTGAGAATTTTGTCATTGTGTAACAGCCTGTGGTCACTAGATCTGATCTCAATATTGCAGGCCGTCTGCCAAAATGTCCTACACCTACAAGCTTATTGAGAATTTTGTCATTGTGTAATGCCACAAGGCCTTACACCTATAAGCTTAGTGAGAATTTTTAAATTCAATAATAGCCTACAGTCATTACATCTGACCGCGATATTTGACCAGTTCTGCCATACCCCAAGGCCATTATATCTTACCACGATATTGGAGGAGCTCTGAGACTAAGCCAAACACCTACAAGCTTACTGAGAATTTTTTTCTATTGTGTAATATTCTGCGGTCACTACATCTTATAGGTTCATTAGTTGGTACTAGGCTATCAGCCCTAGGGCCTATAACAAGCCTAGCCATAACAATTCCCTGGCTATTTCTTCCAAAGTATTTACTTCCCTGGACCCCTGTCTAACAGGGCAACTGACATAATCCCTGGGGTGAATTTCCTATCTTCCATCCAATCATCAAGGTTCCTTTTGAAGAGGGCCAAAGAGGTGCTCTGCTTGACATGTATGGACAGTATACTGCAGAGTCTGGGGAGTCTCTGGGTCAGGAACCTATCCCTATCCTATGTTTATTGTGATGACAAGGTTTAGATCCCTGGAGAGTGTCTCTCTGAGGGATTGGGATTTCTTTAAGTGTAGCATGTCCAACAGCTCTGGGTTTGACATGACCTTGTATGTTAAGCAGAGATCGCCTCTGAGTAGACGATATGCGACAGAGTATGATTTGACTTTGATACCGAAAGAGCTCTGCCACAAGCCTCTACTCCTACAAGCTTATTGAGAATTTTGTCATTGTGTAATAGTCTGCTGTCATTACATCTGAGACAGATACTGCAGCAGATGTGCCACAAGGTCTTAGAGCTACAAACTTATTGAAAAATTTTGTCATTGTGTAACAGTGTCTGGTCACTACATCTGAAATCAATATTGTAGGAGCCTTGCCATAAGGCACTACACCTACAAGTTTATTGAGAATTTTGTCATTGTGTAATAGCTTGCGTTCATTACATCTGAGCTGGATAGTGCAGGACTTCTGCGAGAAGGCCCTACACCTACAATCTTAATGGGAATTTTGTCATTGTGCCAAACCCTACAGTCACTACATCTGACCTTGATATTGCAGCAGCTCTGCCACAAGACCCTACACCTACAAGCATATTGAAAATTTTATCATTGTGTATTGGTCTGCGCTCACTACAACTGACCTCAATATTGCAGGTGCTCTGCCTCAAGGCCTTAAGCCTACAAGCTTGAGAATTTTGTTGTTGTGTAATGTCACATCTGACCTCGATATTGCAGAAGCTCTGCCAGAATACCCTACACCTGCAAGCTTGTTGAGAATTTTGTTATTGTGCAAGAGCTTGCAGTCTCTAGAGCTGACTTCAATATTGCAGGATGTCTGCCACAAGGCTCTACACCTCCAGGCTTATTCAGTTTTGTCACTGTGTAATAGCCTGCAGTCACTACAACTGACCTCAATACTGCAGAAGCACTGCCACAAGGCCCTACAGCTACAAGCTTATCGAGTCTTTTATCATTGTGGAATAGTCTGTGGTCAGCGAATGTAGACATTGCAAAGGCTCGGCCTCAAGGCCATAAGCCTAGAAGCTTATTGAGAATTCTGTTATGTAATAGCCTGTGGTCAGTAAATGCGAACTCGTTATTAAAGGAGCTGTGCCACAAGGCCTACACCTAAAACCTTACTGAGAATTCTGTCACTGTGTAATAGCCTGTGGACACTACATCTAACATTGATATTGCAGGAGCTCTGTCACAAGGCCCTACACCTATAAGTTTATTGAGAATTCTGTCTGTGTGTAATAGCCTGTGGTCATATCTGACCCCTTATTGTAGCAGCTCTATCATAAGGTCCTAAACCTACAAGCTTTTTCAGAATTCAGTCCTTGTGTAATAACCTACCCTCACTACATCCAACCTTGATATTGCAGGAGCTCTATCAAAATGCCCTACACTTACAAGCGTATTGAGAATTTTACTCATTGTGTAATAACCTGTGGTCACTACATCTGACCTTGATATTGTAGAATGTCTGCCACAAGGCTCTACACCTACAAGACTGATAATTTTGTCTGTTATAGCCTGTAGCCACTACATCTGACGTGGATATTGTAGTAACTCAGCCACAAGGCCCTACAGCTACAAGCTTACGGAGAATTTTGTCATTGTGTAATAGCTTGCTGTCATTACATATGACCTTGATATTGCAGGAACACTGACAAGGCCCTATAACTACAAACTTATTCAGACTTTCACCGTTGTGTAAGAACGTGCGGTCACTACATCTGACCTCGATAGTGCAGGAACTCTGCCACAAGGCCGTCCAGCTACAAACTTATTTAAAATGTTGTTGCTGTGTAATAGCCTATGGTCACTACATCTAACCTCAATAGTACAGGAGCTCTGCCACAAGGCCCTAAACCCAAAAGCTTGTTCAGAATTTTGTCATTGTGTAACAGCCTCCACGGTCACTATATCTGACCTCAATATTGCAGGAGCTGTGCCACAAGGCCCTACACCTACAAGCTTATTGAGAATTTTTAAATTGTGTAATAGCCTGCAGTCATTACATCTGACCTCGATATCTGAGCAGCTCTGCCATAACCTGAGATCACTATATCTTACCACAACACTGGGAGAGCACTGCAACAAGGCGCAACACCTACAAGCAGATTGAGAATTTTTTTATTGTGTAATATTCTGCGGTCACTACATCTGACTTCATTACCGGAAGAGCTCTGCCATAAGGTCCTACACCTACAAAAATGTTGAGAATTTTGTCATTGTGTACCAGCCTGCGGTCAGTACATCTGACCTCAATATTGCAGAAGCCCTGCCACAAGGCCTACACCTGCAAGTTTGAGAATGCTGTCATTGTGTAATAGCCTGTGGTCATTACATTGGAGATGGATATTGCAGGAGCTCTGTCGCAAGGCCCTACAGGTACAAGCTTATTGAAAATGTTGTCATTCTGTAAGAGCAGGTGATCACTACATCTGAGCTGGATACTGAAGGAGTTCTGTCAGAAGACCCAAAATATACAAGGGTATTGAAAATTTTGTCACAGAGTGATAGCCTTTTGTCACTAAATATGACGAATATATTGCAGGAGCTCTGCCACAAAGACTTACACCTACAAGGTGATATAGAAAATTGCCATAGTGTAATACGCTGCAGTCACTACATCTGACCTCTATATTGCAGGAGCCCTGCCACAAGGCCCTACACCCACAAGCTTACTGAGAATTCTGTCAATCTCTAACAGCCTGTGGTCACCACATCTGGCCTTGACAGTGCAGGAGCTGTGCCAGAAGGCCCTCCAGCTACAAGTTTATTGAAAATTCTGTCAGTGTACAACAGCCTACGGTCATTACATCTGAGCTAGATATTGCAGCAGCTCTGCCACAAGGCCCTATAACTACAAGCTTACTGAGAATTTTGTCAATGTGTAACAGACTACAGTTACTACATCTGATCTCAATTTTGCAGGAGATCTGTCACAATGCCCTACAGCTGAAAAATTATTGAGAATTTTGTCACTACTTAATCATTGCCTGCAGTTACTACATGTGATCTCAATATTGCAGGAGCTCTGCAAGCTTACTGAGAATTCTGTCATTGGGTAATAGCCTGCTGTCACCACATCTGACCCGAATACTGCAGCAGCACTGTCACAAAGCCCTATACATGCAAGCTTACTGAGAATTTTGCCATTGTGTAATGGCCTGTAGTCACTACATCTGACACCAATCTTGCAGTTCTGCCACAAGACTCTCCACCTACAAACTTACTGAGAATTTTTTCATTGTGTAATAGCCTGCAGTCACCACATCTGACCTCGATAATGCAGGAGCTTTGCCAAAATGCCCTACACCTACAAGATATTGAGAATTTTATCTTTGTGTAATAGCTTGCGGTCACTACATCTGACCTAGATATTACAGTGATTATGCCACAAGGCCCTATACTTACCAGCTTATTGACAGTTTTGCCATTGTATAATAGCCAGCAGTCACTACATCTGACTTCAAAATTGCAGCAGCTCTGCCACAAGGTCCTACACCAACAAGCTTACTGAGAATTTTGTCATTGTGTAATAGCCTGCGGTCACACCATCTGAGCTGGATATTGCAGAAGCTCTGCCAGAAAGCCCTACACTTACAAGTTTATTGAGAATTTTCTCACTGTGTAATAGCCTGTGAACACAACATCTGACCTTGATATTGTACGAGCTCTGCCACAAGACTCTACACCTACAAGCTTATTGAAAATTCTGTGGTCAGATTATCTGACCTTGATATTGCAGGAGCCCTGCCTCAAGGCCCTACGCCTACAAGCTTATTGAGAATTGTATCATTGTGTTTTAGCCTGTGGTCACATCTGACCTCAATATTGCACGAGTTCTGCCACAATACCCTACACCTACAAGTTTGCTGAAAATGTTGTCATTATGTAATTGCCTTTTGTCACTACATCTGAGCTCGATATTGCATGAGTGGTGATAAAAAGGCCCTGCACCTACAAACATATTTAGAATCTTGCAGGAGCTGTGCCACAAGACCCTACACCAGCAAGCTTATTGAGACCTTTGTCAATATGTAATAGCCTGTGGTCTCTACAACTGGCAGCAATATTGCAGGAACTCTGCCAAAAGGCCCTGCACCTATAAGCTTACTGAGACGTTTGTCTTTGTGTAATAGCCTGTGGTCACTCCATCTGACCTGAATATTGTAGCAGCAGTTTGAGTTCCTTTTTACCATTGTAGCAGCTGTGCCACAAAGCCATATACCTACAAGCTTATTAAGTATTTAGTTTTTGTCCAACAGCCTGCCATCGCTACATTTGACCTCAATATTGCAGCAGCTCTGCCACAACACCCTACACCTGCAAGCTTATTGAGAATTTGGTCTTTGTGTTAACAGCCTGCGGTCACTACATGTGGTGTTGGTATTGCAGCTGCTCTGCCATGAGACCCTACACTTACAAGCTGATTGAGAAATTTTGGCATTATGAAATAGACTGGAGATACTATAACTTAGCTTGAAATTGCAGGAGCTCTGCTGCAAGGCCCTACAACTACAAGCTTGTTCACAATTTTATTCACTAACAGCCTGTGAACACTACAACTGACATCGATCTTGCAGGAACTCTACTAAAAGGCCCTACCCCTACAATCTCATTGTGAATTTGTCATTGTGTAATAATCGGTGGCCACTACATCTGACAGGGATATAGAAGGAGCTCTGCCATAAGGCCTTCCATCTACAAGCATATTGAGAATTTTGTCATTGTGTAATAGCCTGCGTTCACTACATCTGACCCTGACATTTCAGGAGCACTGATACAAGGCCATACACCCACAAGCTTATTTAGAATTTTGCCATTGTGTAATAGCGTGCGGTCACTGCATCTGACCTCCAGATTGAAGCAGCTCTGCCATTACCTGAGGTCAGTATATCTTACCAAAATATTGGAACAGTTCTGCGACAAAGCCCAACACAAGCTTACTGAGAACTTTTTAATTTTGTAATGACCTGTGGTCAGTACATCAGACCTCAATACGGTGAGATCTCTTCCACAAGGCCCTACATCTGCAAGATTATTGAGAATTTTGTCACTGTGTAATAGCCTGTAGTCATTACAACTGAGCTGGAGATTGGATGAGTTCTGCGATAAGGCCCGACATCTATAAGGTTATTGAGAATAGTTTTCATTGTGTAATAGCCTGTGGTTACTACATCTGGCCTCGATACTGCAGGAGATCTGCCACAAGACCCTACATCTACAAACATACTGAGAATTCTGCCATAGTGTAAGAGCCTGTGGTCACTATATATCTGACATCAATATTATAGGAGCTATGCTACAAGGCCCTACAGCTACAAGCTTATTGAGAAATTTTAAATTGTGTAATTGCCTGCAGTCACTTCATATGACCTTGATATTGCAGCAGCTCCATCATAGCCTGAGGTCACTACATTTTAATCAAATACTGAAGGAGCTCTGTCACAAGGCCCAACACCTTCAAACTTATTGAGAATTTTGACATTGTGTAAAAGCCTACTGTCACACGTGATGTCAATATTTGCAGGAGTTCTGCCATAAAGCCCTACACCTACAAGCTCACTGAGAATTTTGTCAATGTGTAACAGCCTATAGTCACAACATCTGACCTGGATATTGCAGCAGCCCTGCCACAAGGCCCTACACCAACATATTTATTGAAAATGTTGTCATTGTGTAATAGCCTGTGGTCATTACCTCTGACATGGATATTGCAGGAGCTCTGCCACATGGCCCTACACCTACAAGCTTATTGAGAATATAGTTTTTATGCAATAGCCTGCCGTCACTACACTGGACCATGATATTGCAGCAGCTCTGCCACAAGGCCCTACACTTACAAAATGACTGAGAATTTTGTTTTGTCTAATAGCCTGTGATCACTTCATGTGACGTTGATATTGCAGCAGCTCCGCAATGAGACCCTAAACCTACAAGCTGACTCAGAATTTTGTCATTGTGTAATAGCCTGTGGTCTCTATATCTTAGGTTCATAGGTTCATAGCTGTGTACTATGCTAATGGCCCTGGAGCCTTTACAAGCCTAGCCCATGGAAGTGCAGTGGAATTGTGCCGCTCGATGTTAGTTCCCAGTGCATCTATCAAGTAGAGCCACTGGAGTGATCCCAGGGTGAACTTTATAGTTCCCATCCACTCATCAAGATTTCTCTTGAAGAGGTCCAAAAATGAAGGGCCTGTCTTGGTACCCGAACCGTGAACTGCTGCATGCAAAGCCAGAACTCTAACCACTACGCTATCTCACTGTTGGCTTGAAACTGCAAGAGCTATGCCACAAGGTCCTACACCTACAAGATTATTCAGAGTTTTGTCATTGTGTAATAGCATGCTGTCAGATCTGCCACGAGGCCCCAGAGTGACAAGCTTATTGAGAACTTTGCCATTGTGTAACAGTCTGAGGTTACTGCATCTGACCTCGATATTGCAGGAGCTCTACCACAAGGCCCTATACCTACAAACTTATTGAAAATTTTGCCATTGCATAATAGCCTGTGGTCAGTATCTCTGACCTCAACATTGCAGGAGTTCTGCCAAAAGTCCCTACAACTACAAGCTTACTGACAATTTTGTCTTTATATAACAGCCTGCAGTCACTATACCTGACCCGGATTTTGCAGGAGCTCTGCAACTACACCCTACAACTACAAGCTTATTGAGAATGTTGTCATTGTGTAATAGCTGTGGTCACTACATTTGATCTCGATACTGCAGGAACTCTGCCATAAGACCCTAGAACTAGAAGCTTACAGAGAATTCTGTCTCAGTGTAATAGCTTGCGGTCACTACAGCTGACCTCGATATTGCAGGAGCTATGCCACAAGATCCTGCACCTACATGCTTTCTGAGAATTTTGTCATTGTGTAATAGCCTCCATTTACTACATCTGACATTGATATTGCAGGATCTCACCCACAAGTCACTTCACTGACAAGCTTACTGAGAATTTTTCAATGTGTAATAGCTTGTGCTAACTACATCTGACCGTGATATTGCAGATGATCTGCCACAAGGTGCTACACCTACAAGGTTATTGAGAATGTTGTGACTGTGCAACACCCGGCGGTCACATCTGACCTCAATATTGCAGCAGCTCTGCCACAAGGTCCTACACCTAAAATCCTATTGAGTTTTTTGCCTGAGTTACAGCCTGCAGTCACTAAATCTGATGTTGATATTGCAGCAGCTCTGCCACAAGGACATACATATACAATCTCAATGTGAATTTTGTCAATGTGTAATAGCTTGCGGTCACTACATCTGAAGTGGATATAGCAGGAGCTCTGCCATAAGTCCCTAAACCTACAAACTTATTGAGAATTTTGCCAGTGTGTAATAGTGTGCTGTCACTAAATCTGACCTTCATACAACAGTAGCTCTGCCAAAGCCTGAATTCAGTATATCTTACCATGATACTGGAGGAGTTCTGCAACAAGGCCCAACACTTCCAAGCTTATTGGAAATATTTTTCATTGTGTAACAGCCTGTGGTCACTACATCTCACCTCGATACTGCAAGAGCTCTGCCACAAGGCCCTACACCTACAAGTTTATTGAGAAGTTTGTCTGAGTAATAGCCTGCAGTTACTACATGTGATGTTGATATTGCAGCTGCTCTGCCATGAGGGCCTACATCTACAAGCTCATTGAGAATTTTCTCATTGTGTTAACAGACTGTGGTCCTTATAACTTAGCTTGAAATTGCAAGAGCTCTACCCCAAGGCCATACACCTACAAGCTTATTCAAAATTCCATTCACTGTGTAATAGTCTGTGGACACTACATCTGACATAGGTACTGCAGGAGCTCTACTAAAAGGCCCTACACGGGTCTAGATTACATTATCGAACTTCCAAAATATCGAACAACAGAAGCTCGAACTTGGAAGTTCGAAATGTGATATCATCGAAAGCTCAGAACAGCGAATTCTTTCCCAGGGAAAAAAAATGCTGTTCCGAGAAACACACACACAACACAAGCACACCAAAAACCTATGTCTAATGTGGGGGGCTCCACCCCCACAACCCCCTACTTAAATATACCAACTCCAAGATTGCACCACAGTGGAGGAAATAGAGAAGCCGTGGAACGGCCCACCAAATTCTTGCCCTGGGTAAGAATTCAATGTTCCGCAGCTTCGATATTATCAGCGTTCATGGTTTCGTGTTCGATGTAACACCGTTCGAAATTTTGCGTTTTCGCAGTTATGATATACACCCCCTACACCTATAATCTTATTGAGAATTTTGTTCATCGTGTAATAGACTGCTGTCCTGATCTGACCTCGATATTGTGGAAGGTCCGTCACAAGGCCCTACACCTACAAGGTTACTGAGAATTTTGTGACTGTGTAAGACCCTATGGTCACTATTTCTGACCCTGATATTGCAGAGGCACTGGCACAAGGCCCTATATTTACAAGCTTATTGAGAATTTTGCCATTGCGTAATAGCATTTGGCTACTGCATCTGACCTCAATATTGCAAGAACTCTGCCACAGTCCCTACACCTACAAGACTCTTGAGGATTTTCTCCTTGTGTAATAGCTTGCAGTCACATCTGACCTCAATAATAACACTGCTACAAGGCCCTACATCTACAATATTACTGAGAATTTTGTCTTTGTGTTACAGGCTGAAGTCACTAAATCTGATGTGGATATTACAGGAGCTCTGCCAGCAGGCCCCACACCTACAATCTCATTGTGAATTTTGTCAATGTGCAACAATCTGTGGCCACTACATCTGACATGGATATAGAAGGAGTTCTGCCATTAGGCCTTCCATCTACAAGCATACTGAGAATTTTGTCATTGTGTAATAGCTTCCGTTCACATCTGACCCTGATATTGCAGGAGCACTGACACAAGGCCATATACCTACTAGCTTATTTAGAATTTTGCCATTGTGTAATAGCATGCGGTCAACTGCATCTGACTTCCAGACTGAAGTAGCTCTACCATAATCTGAGGTCAGTATATCTTACCACAATATTGGAGAAGTTCTGCGACAAGGCCCAACACCAACAAGCTTACTGAGAATTTTTCTCAATGTGTAATAACCTGTGGACAGTACACCTGACCTCGATACTGTAAAATCTCTTCCACAAGGCCCCTGTGTAATAGTATGCTGTCAGATCTGCCACAAGGCCACAGACTGACAAGCTTATTGAGAATTTTGCCATTGTGTAACAGTCTGAGGTCACTACATCTAATCTTGGTATTGCAGGAGATCTGCCACAAGGCCCTATACCTACAAACATGTTGATAATTTTGCCATTTTATAATAGCCTGTGGTCAATATCTCTGACCTCAATATTGCAGGAGTTCTGCCAAAAGTCCCTACACCTACAAGCTTACTGACAATTTTGTCTTTGTATAAAAGCTTGCAGTCACTACACCTGACCTGGATTTTGCAAGAGCTTTGCAACTACACCCTATAACTACAAGCTTATTGAGAATGTTGTCATTGTGTACTAGCTGTGGTCACTGCATTTGATCTCAATACTGCAGGAACTCTGCCACAAGATCCTACAACTACAAGCTTATAGAGAATTTTCTCTCAGTGTAATAGCCTATGGTCACTACAGCTGACCTCGATGTTGCAGAAGCTGTGCCACAAGACCCTACAACTACAAGCTTACTGAGAATTTTGTCAATGTGTAATAGCCTGTGCTGAATACATCTGACTGCAATATTGCAGGAGCTCTGTCACAAGGCCCTAGCTATCGAGAATTTAGTCTTTGTATAATAGCCTGCGGTCAGTACATCAAGCTCAATATTGCAGTAGCTCTGCAATGATGCCCTAAACCTACAAACTGACTGAGAATTTTGTCATTATGTAACAGCCTGCAGTCACTAAACCTTAGCTCTAAAATCCAGGAACTCTGCTGCAAGGCCCTACACCTAGAAGCTTATTCAGAATTCTATTCACTGTGTAATATCCTATGGTCACTATATCTCACCTAGATACTGCAGGAGCGCTACCAAAAAGCTGTACACCTACAAGTTTACTGACAATTTTATTCACTGTGTAATAGCCTGTCAGCAATACATCTAACCTCAATACTGGAGCAGCTCTGCCACAACCCCATCCACCTACAAGTTTATTGAGAATACTGTCTTTGTGTAATACCCTGCAGTCATTACATCTAATCTCAATATTGCATGAGCTCTGCTACAAGGCCCTACACCTACTGGCTTATTTAGAACTTTCTCAGTGTAACAGTCTGCGGTCACTACATCTGACCTCAGTATTGTAAGAGTTCTGCCACAAGACCCTATAGTTACAAGCTGATTGCAAATTTTGTCATTGTGTAATAGCCTGCGGTCACTACATCTGATGTGGATATGGCAGGAGCTGTGCCACAATGCCCTAACCTTACAAGCTTGAGAATTTTGCCACTGAGTAATAGCCTGCAGTCACTACAACATACTCTCATATTGCAGGAGCACTGACACAAGACCCTATACCTGCAAGTTTACTGAAAATTTGCGACTGTCTAATAGCATGCAGTCACATCTGACCTTGGTATTACTGGAGCTCTGCCAGAAGGCCATCCACCTACAAACGCATGAACAATTTTGACATTGTGTAATAGCTTGCTGTCTGTACATCTAACCTTGATATTGCAGGAGCTCTTCTACAAGGGCCAACACTTACAAGCCTATTTAGATATTTGTCTTTGTGTAATAGCCTATGGTCACTACATCTGACCTCGATATTGCAGGAGCTCTGCCAAAAGGCCCTAAACCTACAAGCTTGAGAATGTTGTCATTGTTAAACAGCATGCATTCAGTATATCTGACCTCAATATTGCATGAGCTATGCCATAAGGCCCAAAACCTACACTGACAGATTGACTGATTGAGAATATATATACATTGTGTAATACTCTCTGGTTGTTACACCTGACGTTGATATTGCAGTAACTTTCCGAAAGGGCCCTAAACCAACAAGCTTAGTGAGAATTTTGCCTTTGTGTAATAGCCTGCAGTCACTACATCTGACCTCAAAATTGCAGCAATTGTGCAATAAGGTCCTACACCTACAAACTTATTGAGAATTTTGTCTTTGTGTAACAGGCTGAGGTCAGTACATCTGACTTCATTACTGCAGGAGCTGTGCCACAAGGTCCTAAACCTACAAGCTTACTGAATAGAGTAATAGCCTGCAGTCACTATATCTGTCTTTGATATTGCATGAGTTCTCCCACAAGGCCCTACACCTTCAAGCTTTTTGAGAATTTTTTCATTGTGTAATACCCTGCAGTCACTACATCGGATCTCGATATTGCAGAAGCTTTGCCACAAGGCCCTACACCTATAAACTTAATGAGAATTTTGTAATTGTGTAAAAGCTAGTGGTCACCACATCTGACCTCAATATTACAGAAGCTCTGCCACAAAGACCTACACCTACAAACTTAATAAGAATTTTGTAATTGTGTCATAGCTTGCGGTCCCTACATCTGACTTCGATATTGCAGGTCCTCAGTCACAAGACTCTACACCTACAAGCTTAATGAGACTCTTGTCACTGTGTAATAGCTTCCAGTCACTACATCTGGCCTCAATATTGCAGGAGCTCTGAACAATGGCCTACAGCTACAAGCATATATAGAATTTTGACATAGTGTAATAGCCTGTGGTCACTACATCTGACATCAATATTGCAGGAGCTCTGCCAAAAGACCCTACCCCAAGGAGTTTATTTTGAATTTTGCCAATGTTATAGCCTGTGTCCACTACATCTGATTGTGATATTGTAGAAGCTGTGCCACAAGGCCATACACCTACAAGCTTACTGAGAATTTTGTCTTTGTGTAATAGCCGACAGTCACATCTGACCTTGATATTACAGCACCTCTGCCATAAGGCCGTATACCTAGAAGCTTACTGAGAATTTGTATTTGTGTAATAGCCTGCCATCAGTACATCTGACTTCATTATTGCAGGAGCTTCATCACAAGGCCCTAAATAGACAAGTTTACTGAGAATTTTGTCACTGTGAAGTAGCCTGAGGTCACTATATCTGACCTCGATATTGCAGGAGCTCTACCACAAGGCCCACCATCTACAAGATTATGGAGAATTTTCTCAGTGTGTAATAGCCTGCGGTCACTGCATCTGACTTCAATATTGTAAGAGCTCTGCCACAAGGCACTGCAAATACAAGCTTAATGAGAATTTGGTCATTGTGTAATAGCCTGCGGTCACTATATCTGACCTTACTACTGTAGGAGCTCTGCCACAAGGCCCTAAGCCTACTAACTTTTGAGAATTGTGTCATTGTGTAAAAGCCTGCAGTCATTACATTAGGCCCTGATATTGCAGGAGCACTGACACAAAGCCCTATATCAGGAAGCTTATTGAGAAATTTGCCATTGTGTAATAGTGTGTGGTCACTATAGCTAACCTCAATATTACAGCAGCTCTGCCACAAGGCCCTACACTTGCAAGCTTACTGAGAATTTAGTTTTTATGTAACAGCCTGCCATCACTGCATCTGACCTCAATATTACAGCAGCTCTGCCACAAGGCCCTACACCTACAATCTGATTATGAATTTTATCTTTGTGTAATAGCCTGTGACCTCAATATTATAGCAGCTCGGCGATGAGGCCCTAAACCCACAAGCTGAGAATTTTGTCATGGTGTAATAGCCTGTGGTCACCATATTTTAGCATGAAAATGAAGGAGCTCTGCCACAAGGTCCTACACCTACAGGTTTATTCAGAATTGTATTCACTGTCTAATAGCCTGCAGTCACTACATCTGACCTCAGTATTGTAAGAGTTCTGCCACAAGGCCCCACACCTACAAGCTGACTGAGAATCTTGTCATTGCGTAATAGCCTGCAGTGACTACATCTGACGTGAATATTGCAGGAGCTCTGCCACAAGGCCCTACACATAGAAACTTGAGAATTTTGTCACTGTGTAATAGCCTACGGTGACTACATCTGACCCAGATATTGTAGGAGCACTGACACTAGGTCCTATACCTGCAAGCTTATTGAGAATTTTGCCATTGTGCAATAGCGTGCATTCAGAACATCTGACCTTGATTTTGCAGAAGCTCTGCCACAAGGCCCTCAACCTACAAACTTCTTGAGAATTTTGTCATTGTGCAACAGCCTGTGGTCACTACATCTGACTCCAATATTGCAGGAGCTCTGCCAAAAGGCCCTACACCTCCAAGCTTAATGAGATTTTTGTTGTTTAATAGCATGCGGTCACTACATATGACCTCGATATTGCAGGACCTTTGCCACAAGGCACTACACCTACAAATGTACTGAGAGTTCTGTTATAGTGTAATAGGCTGTGGTCACAATATCTGATCTCAATATTGCAGCAGCCCTGCCTCAAGGCTTTACGCCTACAAGCTTATTGAGATAATTTTGTCATTCTGCAAAACCCTGCAGTCACATCAGATCTTGATACTGCAGATGCTTTGCCTCAAGGCCCTAAGCCTACAAGCTTATTGAGAATTTTGTTGTTGTCTAAATTTTGTTGTTGTCTGTCTGCAGTCACTACATCTGACATTAATATTGCTGGAACTTGGCCACAAGACCCTACACAATGACAAAATTTTCAGTAGGCTTGTAATAGCCTGTCACTACATCTGACTTCAATATTGTAGCAGCTCTGCCATAAGGCCCTACACCTACAAGCTTACTGCGAATTTTGTCATTGTGTAACAGCCTACAGTTACTATATCTGACATTGATATAGCAGGAGATCTGCCACAAGGCGCTTATTAAGAATTTTGTCAATTTGTAATAGCCTGTGCTGACTACATCTGACCACGATATTGCAGAAGCTTTGCCACAAGGCCCTACACCTACAAGCTTATTGAGAATTTTGTCATTTTGTAATAGCCTGCAATCACTATATCTCAGATATTGCAGCAGCTCTGCGATGAGGCCCTAAACCTACAAGCTGTTTGAGAATTTTGTCATTGAGTAATAGCCTACAATCACTATACCTTAGCAGGAAAATGCAGGAGCTCTGCTACAAGACCCTATACCTAAAAGCTTATTCAGAATTTTATTCACTGTGTAATACCCCGCAGTCACTAAATCTCACTTAGCTATTGCAAGAGCTCTTCCAAAACCCATACACCTACAAGGTTATTGAGAATTTTATTCATTGTGTAATAGCCTGCCATCACTACATCTGACCTCGATATTGCAGCAGTTCTGCCACAACACCACACACCTACAAGCTTATTGAGAATTCTGTCTTTGTGTAATAGCCTGTGGTCATTACATCTGACCGGAATATGGTAAGAGTTCTGCCATAAGGTCCTACACTTACGAGCTGATTCAGAATTTTGTCATTGTGTAATTGCCTGGGGTCACTACATCTGAAGGGGATATTGCAGGAGCTCTGCCACAATGCCCTAATCCTACAAGCTTGTGAATTTTGCCACTGAGTAAGAGCTTGCAGTCACTAGAACTTACTCCGATATTGCAGGAGCACTGAGTCAAGACCCTATACCTACAAGCTTATTGAAAACTTTGCGATTAATAGTGTGCAGTCACTATATCTGACCTTGGTATTACTGGAGCTCTACCACAAGGCCCTCCACCTACAAACTTATTGACAATTTTGACATTGTGTAAAAGCCTGCAGTCAGTACATCTAACCCTGATAGTTCAGGAGCTCTTCTACAAGACCCAATACCTAGAAGCTTATTCAGAAATCTATCTTTGTGTAATAGCCTATGGTCACTACATCTGACCTCGATATTGGAGGAGCTCTGCCACTAGATCTTAAATTTCCAAGCTTGAGAATGTTGTCATTGTTTAATAGTGTGCATTCAGTATATCTGACCTCGCAGGAGCTCTGCCACAAGGCCCTAAACCTACATTTTATTGAGAATATACACATTGTGTAATACTCTGTGGTCACTACATCTGACCTTGATATTGCAGGAACTCTGCCACAGGGCCCTACACCAACAAGCGTAGTGAGAATTTTGTCTTTGTGTAATAGCCTGAGGTCAGTACATCTGACTTCATAGGTTCATAGGTTAGTACTAGGCTAATTGCTCTTGCGAGCCATTTTAAGCCTAGCCAATTATCCCTTGTGAGACTCGAACCCAGCACCATGTGCTTGTAAGGCAAACACCTTAACGATTAGGCCACCCTCCCAACCCTCATTATTGCAGGAGCTATGCCACAAGGCCCTAAATAATACAAGCTTACTGAAAGAGTAATAGTCTGTGGTCACTATATCTGTCCTTGATACTGAAGCAGTTATCCCACAAGTCCCTACACCTCCAAGCTTATTGAGAATGTTCTCATTTTGTAATAGCCTGCAGTCACTACATCTGACCTTGATACTGTAGAAGCTCTGCCACAAGGCCCTACACCTAGAAACTTATTGAGAATTTTGTCATTGTGTAATAGCCTGCGGTCACTACATCTGATCCTGATACTGCAGGAATACTGACACAAGAACCTATACGTGGAAGCTTATTGAGTAATTTGCCATTGTGTAATAGAGTGTGGTCACTATATCTGACCTCAACATTGCAGCCGCTCTGATACAAGGCCCTACACTTGCAAGCTTATTGAGAATTTAGTTTTTATGTAACAGCCTGCCATCACTGCATCTGACCTCAATATTACAGCAGCGCTGCCACACGCCACGCCCTACACCTACAATCTGATTGCGAATTTTGTCTTTGTGTAATTTCTGTGATCACTACATGTGACCTCGATATTGCAGCAGCTCAGGGATGAGGACCTAAACCTAAAAGCTGAGAATTTTGTCATTGTGTAATAGCCTGTGGCCACTATATTTTAGCTTGAAAATCAAAGAGCTCTGCCAAGGCCCTACACCTACAGGCTTATTGAGAATTTTGTCTGTGTAATAGCCTGCGGTCACTACATCTGACCTAAATATTGCAGGATCTCTGCCACAAGGCCCAACACCTACAAGCCTATTGAGAATTTTGTGTAACAGCCTGCAGTCACTAAATCTGACCATAATATTGTAAGAGTTCTGTCACAAGGCCCCACACCCATAAGATGATTGAGAATCTTGTCATTGTGTAATAGCCTGCAGTCACTACATCTGACGTGAATAATGCAGGAGCTCTGCCACAAGGACCTACACTTAAAGATTTAGAATTTTGTCATTGTGTAATAGCCTGCAGTGATTACATCTAAACCTTACATTGCAGGAGCACTGACAGAAAGGTCCTATACCTGCAAGCTTACTGAGAATTTTGCCATTGTGTAACAGCGTGCATTCAGTACATTTGACCTCGATTTTGCAGGAACTATACCACATTGCCCTCAACCTACAAACTTCTTGAGAATTTTGTCAATGTGCAACAGCGTGTGGTTCTGACCCTGACATTGCAAGAGCTCTTCTAGTAGGCCCACACCTACAAAATTATTCAGATATTTGTCTCTGTGTAATAGCCTGTGGTCACTACATCTCTCCTCGATATTACAGGAGCTTTGCCACAAGTCCCTCAACCTACAAGCTTACTGAGAATTTTGTTATTGTGTAATAGCCTGCAGTCACTACATATGACCTCAATAATGCAGCAACTCTGCCATAGTCTGAGGTCTCTACATTTTAAAACAATATTGGACCAGCTCTGCCATAAGGCCCAAGACCTACAAGCTTACCAACATTTATTTTCATTGTGTAATAGCTGGTCATCACTACAGCTGGCTTTGATACTGCAGGATCTCTGTCATAAGGCCCTACATCTGCAAAAAGCCTTAGAGCTAGAAGCTTATTGAGAATTTTCTCATTGTGTAATTGCCTGCAGTCACTACATCTGACCTCAATACTATAAGAGCTCTGCCATAAGGCCCTACATCTACAAGCTGACATAGAATTTTATCACTGTATAATCACCTGTGGTCACTACATCTCACCTAGATATTGCAGCAACTCTGCCACAAGCCCTACAGCTACAAACATTTTGAGAATTTGTCATTGTGTAATAGCCTGCAATCACTACATCTGACCTGGATCTTCCAGGATCTCTGCAACAAGGTCCATTAGCTACAACCTTATTCAGAATTTTGTCATTCTGTAAGAATCTGTGGTTACATCTGACTTTGATATTCTCTGCCACAAGGCCCTAGACCTACAAATTTGAGAATGTTGTCACTGCGAAATAGCCTGAGGTCATTACATCTGAGCTAGATATTGCAGGAGCTTTGCAAAAAGCCATAGGGCTAGATGCTTATTGAGAATTTTCTCAATGTGTAATAGCCTATGGTTACTACAGCTGATCTCGATATTGCAGAAGATATGCCACAAGACACTACACCTATAAACTTCTTGAGAATTTTGCCATTGTGTAATAGGCTGTGGTCACTATATCTGACATCGATATTGCAGGAACTCTGCCACAAGGCCCTACACCTACAAGCCTGCTGAGAATTTTGTCATTGCGTAACAGCCTACGGTCACTACATCTGACCTCAATACTGTAGCAGCTCTGCCACAAGGCCTTACATCTACCAGCTTACTGTGAATTATGTCATAGTGCAATTGGCTGCAGTCACAATTTCTGACCTTGATACTGCAGGAGCCCTGCCTCAAGGCTCTACACCTACAAGCTTATTGAGAATTTTGTCATTTTCTAATACCCCCTGCAGTCACATTGGACCTCGATACTGCAGAGGCTCTGCCTCAATGCCCTAAGCCTACAAGCTTATTGAGAATTTTCTCATTGAGTAACAGTCTGCGGTCAATCTGACCTAGATATTGCAGGACCGCTGCCACTTGGCTCTACACCTACAAAGTTACTGAGAATTTTCTCTTTGTATAATAGCCTGTGGTCGCTACATCTGACCTCATATTACAGCAGCTCTGCTTCAAGGCCCTATATCTACAAGCATATTGAGAATTTAGTCTTTGTGTAATAGCCTGCCCTCATTATGATCATTAGGTGTTTGATATTATGTTTCAACATCATGATATAGATCCTAACAGCCTGTGGTCACTACATCTGACTCCAATATTTCAGGAGCTCTGCCAAAAGGCCCTACACCTCCAAGCTTAATGAGATTTTTGTTGTTTAATAGCATGCAGTCACTACATATGACCTCGATATTGCAGGACCTTTGCCACAAGGCACTACACCTACAAATGTGCTGAGAGTTCTGTTATAGTGTAAAAGGCTGTGGTCACAATATCTGATCTCAATATTGCAGCAGCCCTGCCTCAAGGCTTTACGCCTACAAGCTTATTGAGATAATTTTGTCATTCTGCAAAACCCTGCAGTCACATCAGATCTTGATACTGCAGATGCTTTGCCTCAAGGCCCTAAGCCTACAAGCTTATTGAGAATTTTGTTGTTGTCTAAATTTTGTTGTTGTCTGTCTGCAGTCACTACATCTGACATTAATATTGCTGGAACTTGGCCACAAGACCCTACACAATGACAAAATTTTCAGTAGGCTTGTAATAGCCTGTCACTACATCTGACTTCAATATTGTAGCAGCTCTGCCATAAGGCCCTACACCTACAAGCTTACTGCAATTTTGTCATTGTGTAACAGCCTACAGTTACTATATCTGACATTGATATAGCAGGAGATCTGCCACAAGGCTTATTAAGAATTTTGTCAATTTGTAATAGCCTGTGCTGACTACATCTGACCACGATATTGCAGAAGCTTTGCCACAAGGCCCTACACCTACAAGCTTATTGAGAATTTTGTCATTTTGTAATAGCCTGCAGTCACTATATCTCAGATATTGCAGCAGCTCTGCGATGAGGCCCTAAACCTACAAGCTGTTTGAGAATTTTGTCATTGAGTAATAGCCTACAATCATTATACCTTAGCAGGAAAATGCAGGAGCTCTGCTACAAGACCCTATACCTAAAAGCTTATTCAGAATTTTATTCACTGTGTAATACCCCGCAGTCACTAAATCTCACTTAGCTATTGCAAGAGCTCTTCCAAAAACCCATACACCTACAAGGTTATTGAGAATTTTATTCATTGTGTAATAGCCTGCCATCACTACATCTGACCTCGATATTGCAGCAGTTCTGCCACAACACCACACACCTACAAGCTTACTGAGAATTCTGTCTTTGTGTAATAGCCTGTGGTCATTACATCTGACCGGAATATGGTAAGAGTTCTGCCATAAGGTCCTACACTTACGAGCTGATTCAGAATTTTGTCATTGTGTAATTGCCTGGGGTCACTACATCTGAAGGGGATATTGCAGGAGCTCTGCCACAATGCCCTAATCCTACAAGCTTGTGAATTTTGCCACTGAGTAAGAGCTTGCAGTCAATAGAACTTACTCCGATATTGCAGGAGCACTGAGTCAAGACCCTATACCTACAAGCTTATTGAAAACTTTGCGATTAATAGTGTGCAGTCACTATATCTGACCTTGGTATTACTGGAGCTCTACCACAAGGGCCTCCACCTACAAACTTATTGACAATTTTGACATTGTGTAAAAGCCTGCAGTCAGTACATCTAACCCTGATAGTTCAGGAGCTCTTCTACAAGACCCAATACCTAGAAGCTTATTCAGAAATCTATCTTTGTGTAATAGCCTATGGTCACTACATCTGACCTCGATATTGGAGGAGCTCTGCCACTAGATCTTAAATTTCCAAGCTTGAGAATGTTGTCATTGTTTAATAGTGTGCATTCAGTATATCTGACCTCGCAGGAGCTCTGCCACAAGGCCCTAAACCTACATTTTATTGAGAATATACACATTGTGTAATACTCTGTGGTCACTACATCTGACCTTGATATTGCAGGAACTCTGCCACAGGGCCCTACACCAACAAGCGTAGTGAGAATTTTGTCTTTGTGTAATAGCCTGAGGTCAGTACATCTGACTTCATAGGTTCATAGGTTAGTACTAGGCTAATTGCTCTTGAGCCATTTTAAGCCTAGCCAATTATCCCTTGTGAGACTCGAACCCAGCACCATGTGCTTGTAAGGCAAACACCTTAACGATTAGGCCACCCTCCCAACCCTCATTATTGCAGGAGCTATGCCACAAGGCCCTAAATAATACAAGCTTACTGAAAAGAGTAATAGTCTGTGGTCACTATATCTGTCCTTGATACTGAAGCAGTTATCCCACAAGTCCCTACACCTCCAAGCTTATTGAGAATGTTCTCATTTTGTAATAGCCTGCAGTCACTACATCTGACCTTGATACTGTAGAAGCTCTGCCACAAGGCCCTACACCTAGAAACTTATTGAGAATTTTGTCATTGTGTAATAGCCTGCGGTCACTACATCTGATCCTGATACTGCAGGAATACTGACACAAGAACCTATACGTGGAAGCTTATTGAGTAATTTGCCATTGTGTAATAGAGTGTGGTCACTATATCTGACCTCAACATTGCAGCCGCTCTGATACAAGGCCCTACACTTGCAAGCTTATTGAGAATTTAGTTTTTATGTAACAGCCTGCCATCACTGCATCTGACCTCAATATTACAGCGCTGCCACACGCCACGCCCTACACCTACAATCTGATTGCGAATTTTGTCTTTGTGTAATTTCTGTGATCACTACATGTGACCTCGATATTGCAGCAGCTCAGGGATGAGGACCTAAACCTAAAAGCTGAGAATTTTGTCATTGTGTAATAGCCTGTGGCCACTATATTTTAGCTTGAAAATCAAAGAGCTCTGCCGCAAGGCCCTACACCTACAGGCTTATTGAGAATTTTGTCTGTGTAATAGCCTGCGGTCACTACATCTGACCTAAATATTGCAGGATCTCTGCCACAAGGCCCAACACCTACAAGCCTATTGAGAATTTTGTGTAACAGCCTGCAGTCACTAAATCTGACCATAATATTGTAAGAGTTCTGTCACAAGGCCCCACACCCATAAGATGATTGAGAATCTTGTCATTGTGTAATAGCCTGCAGTCACTACATCTGACGTGAATAATGCAGGAGCTCTGCCACAAGGACCTACACTTAAAGATTTAGAATTTTGTCATTGTGTAATAGCCTGCAGTGATTACATCTAAACCTTACATTGCAGGAGCACTGACAGAAAGGTCCTATACCTGCAAGCTTACTGAGAATTTTGCCATTGTGTAACAGCGTGCATTCAGTACATTTGACCTCGATTTTGCAGGAACTATACCACACTGCCCTCAACCTACAAACTTCTTGAGAATTTTGTCAATGTGCAACAGCGTGTGGTTCTGACCCTGACATTGCAAGAGCTCTTCTAGTAAGCTCACACCTACAAAATTATTCAGATATTTGTCTCTGTGTAATAGCCTGTGGTCACTACATCTCTCCTCGATATTACAGGAGCTTTGTCACAAGTCCCTCAACCTACAAGCTTACTGAGAATTTTGTTATTGTGTAATAGCCTGCAGTCACTACATATGACCTCAATAATGCAGCAACTCTGCCATAGTCTGAGGTCTCTACATTTTAAAACAATATTGGACCAGCTCTGCCATAAGGCCCAAGACCTACAAGCTTACCAACATTTATTTTCATTGTGTAATAGCCGGTCATCACTACAGCTGGCTTTGATACTGCAGGATCTCTGTCATAAGGCCCTACATCTGCAAAAAGCCTTAGAGCTAGAAGCTTATTGAGAATTTTCTCATTGTGTAATTGCCTGCAGTCACTACATCTGACCTCAATACTATAAGAGCTCTGCCATAAGGCCCTACATCTACAAGCTGACATAGAATTTTATCCCTGTATAATCACCTGTGGTCACTACATCTCACCTAGATATTGCAGCAACTCTGCCACAAGCCCTACAGCTACAAACATTTTGAGAATTTGTCATTGTGTAATAGCCTGCAATCACTACATCTGACCTGGATCTTCCAGGATCTCTGCAACAAGGTCCATTAGCTACAACCTTATTCAGAATTTTGTCATTCTGTAAGAATCTGTGGTTACATCTGACTTTGATATTCTCTGCCACAAGGCCCTAGACCTACAAATTTGAGAATGTTGTCACTGCGAAATAGCCTGAGGTCATTACATCTGAGCTAGATATTGCAGGAGCTTTGCAAAAGCCATAGGGCTAGATGCTTATTGAGAATTTTCTCAATGTGTAATAGCCTATGGTTACTACAGCTGATCTCGATATTGCAGAAGATATGCCACAAGACACTACACCTATAAACTTCTTGAGAATTTTGCCATTGTGTAATAGGCTGTGGTCACTATATCTGACATCGATATTGCAGGAACTCTGCCACAAGGCCCTACACCTACAAGCCTGCTGAGAATTTTGTCATTGCGTAACAGCCTACGGTCACTACATCTGACCTCAATACTGTAGCAGCTCTGCCACAAGGCCTTACATCTACCAGCTTACTGTGAATTATGTCATAGTGCAATTGGCTGCAGTCACAATTTCTGACCTTGATACTGCAGGAGCCCTGCCTCAAGGCTCTACACCTACAAGCTTATTGAGAATTTTGTCATTTTCTAATACCCCCTGCAGTCACATTGGACCTCGATACTGCAGAGGCTCTGCCTCAATGCCCTAAGCCTACAAGCTTACTGAGAATTTTCTCATTGAGTAACAGTCTGCGGTCAATCTGACCTAGATATTACAGGACCGCTGCCACTTGGCTCTACACCTACAAAGTTACTGAGAATTTTCTCTTTGTATAATAGCCTGTAGTCGCTACATCTGACCTCATATTACAGCAGCTCTGCTTCAAGGCCCTATATCTACAAGCATATTGAGAATTTAGTCTTTGTGTAATAGCCTGCCCTCATTATGATCATTAGGTGTTTGATATTATGTTTCAACATCATGATATAGATCCTAACAGCCTGTGGTCACTACATCTGACTCCAATATTGCAGGAGCTCTGCCAAAAGGCCCTACACCTCCAAGCTTAATGAGATTTTTGTTGTTTAATAGCATGCGGTCACTACATATGACCTCGATATTGCAGGACCTTTGCCACAAGGCACTACACCTACAAATGTACTGAGAGTTCTGTTATAGTGTAAAAGGCTGTGGTCACAATATCTGATCTCAATATTGCAGCAGCCCTGCCTCAAGGCTTTACGCCTACAAGCTTATTGAGATAATTTTGTCATTCTGCAAAACCCTGCAGTCACATCAGATCTTGATACTGCAGATGCTTTGCCTCAAGGCCCTAAGCCTACAAGCTTATTGAGAATTTTGTTGTTGTCTAAATTTTGTTGTTGTCTGTCTGCAGTCACTACATCTGACATTAACATTGCTGGAACTTGGCCACAAGACCCTACACAATGACAAAATTTTCAGTAGGCTTGTAATAGCCTGTCACTACATCTGACTTCAATATTGTAGCAGCTCTGCCATAAGGCCCTACACCTACAAGCTTACTGCGAATTTTGTCATTGTGTAACAGCCTACAGTTACTATATCTGACATTGATATAGCAGGAGATCTGCCACAAGGCGCTTATTAAGAATTTTGTCAATTTGTAATAGCCTGTGCTGACTACATCTGACCACGATATTGCAGAAGCTTTGCCACAAGGCCCTACACCTACAAGCTTATTGAGAATTTTGTCATTTTGTAATAGCCTGCAGTCACTATATCTCAGATATTGTAGCAGCTCTGCGATGAGGCCCTAAACCTACAAGCTGTTTGAGAATTTTGTCATTGAGTAATAGCCTACAATCACTATACCTTAGCAGGAAAATGCAGGAGCTCTGCTACAAGACCCTATACCTAAAAGCTTATTCAGAATTTTATTCACTGTGTAATACCCCGCAGTCACTAAATCTCACTTAGCTATTGCAAGAGCTCTTCCAAAAACCCATACACCTACAAGGTTATTGAGAATTTTATTCATTGTGTAATAGCCTGCCATCACTACATCTGACCTTGATATTGCAGCAGTTCTGCCACAACACCACACACCTACAAGCTTACTGAGAATTCTGTCTTTGTGTAATAGCCTGTGGTCATTACATCTGACCGGAATATGGTAAGAGTTCTGCCATAAGGTCCTACACTTACGAGCTGATTCAGAATTTTGTCATTGTGTAATTGCCTGGGGTCACTACATCTGAAGGGGATATTGCAGGAGCTCTGCCACAATGCCCTAATCCTACAAGCTTGTGAATTTTGCCACTGAGTAAGAGCTTGCAGTCAATAGAACTTACTCCGATATTGCAGGAGCACTGAGTCAAGACCCTATACCTACAAGCTTATTGAAAACTTTGCGATTAATAGTGTGCAGTCACTATATCTGACCTTGGTATTACTGGAGCTCTACCACAAGGCCCTCCACCTACAAACTTATTGACAATTTTGACATTGTGTAAAAGCCTGCAGTCAGTACATCTAACCCTGATAGTTCAGGAGCTCTTCTACAAGACCCAATACCTAGAAGCTTATTCAGAAATCTATCTTTGTGTAATAGCCTATGGTCACTACATCTGACCTCGATATTGGAGGAGCTCTGCCACTAGATCTTAAATTTCCAAGCTTGAGAATGTTGTCATTGTTTAATAGTGTGCATTCAGTATATCTGACCTCGCAGGAGCTCTGCCACAAGGCCCTAAACCTACATTTTATTGAGAATATACACATTGTGTAATACTCTGTGGTCACTACATCTGACCTTGATATTGCAGGAACTCTGCCACAGGGCCCTACACCAACAAGCGTAGTGAGAATTTTGTCTTTGTGTAATAGCCTGAGGTCAGTACATCTGACTTCATAGGTTCATAGGTTAGTACTAGGCTAATTGCTCTTGCGAGCCATTTTAAGCCTAGCCAATTATCCCTTGTGAGACTCGAACCCAGCACCATGTGCTTGTAAGGCAAACACCTTAACGATTAGGCCACCCTCCCAACCCTCATTATTGCAGGAGCTATGCCACAAGGCCCTAAATAATACAAGCTTACTGAAAAGAGTAATAGTCTGTGGTCACTATATCTGTCCTTGATACTGAAGCAGTTATCCCACAAGTCCCTACACCTCCAAGCTTATTGAGAATGTTCTCATTTTGTAATAGCCTGCAGTCACTACATCTGACCTTGATACTGTAGAAGCTCTGCCACAAGGCCCTACACCTAGAAACTTATTGAGAATGTTGTCATTGTGTAATAGCCTGCGGTCACTACATCTGATCCTGATACTGCAGGAATACTGACACAAGAACCTATACGTGGAAGCTTATTGATTAATTTGCCATTGTGTAATAGAGTGTGGTCACTATATCTGACCTCAACATTGCAGCCGCTCTGATACAAGGCCCTACACTTGCAAGCTTATTGAGAATTTAGTTTTTATGTAACAGCCTGCCATCACTGCATCTGACCTCAATATTACAGCAGCGCTGCCACACGCCACGCCCTACACCTACAATCTGATTGCGAATTTTGTCTTTGTATAATTTCTGTGATCACTACATGTGACCTCGATATTGCAGCAGCTCAGGGATGAGGACCTAAACCTAAAAGCTGAGAATTTTGTCATTGTGTAATAGCCTGTGGCCACTATATTTTAGCTTGAAAATCAAAGAGCTCTGCCGCAAGGCCCTACACCTACAGGCTTATTGAGAATTTTGTCTGTGTAATAGCCTGCGGTCACTACATCTGACCTAAATATTGCAGGATCTCTGCCACAAGGCCCAACACCTACAAGCCTATTGAGAATTTTGTGTAACAGCCTGCAGTCACTAAATCTGACCATAATATTGTAAGAGTTCTGTCACAAGGCCCCACACCCATAAGATGATTGAGAATCTTGTCATTGTGTAATAGCCTGCAGTCACTACATCTGACGTGAATAATGCAGGAGCTCTGCCACAAGGACCTACACTTAAAGATTTAGAATTTTGTCATTGTGTAATAGCCTGCAGTGATTACATCTAAACCTTACATTGCAGGAGCACTGACAGAAAGGTCCTATACCTGCAAGCTTACTGAGAATTTTGCCATTGTGTAACAGCGTGCATTCAGTACATTTGACCTCGATTTTGCAGGAACTATACCACATTGCCCTCAACCTACAAACTTCTTGAGAATTTTCAATGTGCAACAGCGTGTGGTTCTGACCCTGACATTGCAAGAGCTCTTCTAGTAGGCCCACACCTACAAAATTATTCAGATATTTGTCTCTGTGTAATAGCCTGTGGTCACTACATCTCTCCTCGATATTACAGGAGCTTTGTCACAAGTCCCTCAACCTACAAGCTTACTGAGAATTTTGTTATTGTGTAATAGCCTGCAGTCACTACATATGACCTCAATAATGCAGCAACTCTGCCATAGTCTGAGGTCTCTACATTTTAAAACAATATTGGACCAGCTCTGCCATAAGGCCCAAGACCTACAAGCTTACCAACATTTATTTTCATTGTGTAATAGCCGGTCATCACTACAGCTGGCTTTGATACTGCAGGATCTCTGTCATAAGGCCCTACATCTGCAAAAAGCCTTAGAGCTAGAAGCTTATTGAGAATTTTCTCATTGTGTAATTGCCTGCAGTCACTACATCTGACCTCAATACTATAAGAGCTCTGCCATAAGGCCCTACATCTACAAGCTGACATAGAATTTTATCACTGTATAATCACCTGTGGTCACTACATCTCACCTAGATATTGCAGCAACTCTGCCACAAGCCCTACAGCTACAAACATTTTGAGAATTTGTCATTGTGTAATAGCCTGCAATCACTACATCTGACCTGGATCTTCCAGGATCTCTGCAACAAGGTCCATTAGCTACAACCTTATTCAGAATTTTGTCATTCTGTAAGAATCTGTGGTTACATCTGACTTTGATATTCTCTGCCACAAGGCCCTAGACCTACAAATTTGAGAATTTTGTCACTGCGAAATAGCCTGAGGTCATTACATCTGAGCTAGATATTGCAGGAGCTTTGCAAAAAGCCATAGGGCTAGATGCTTATTGAGAATTTTCTCAATGTGTAATAGCCTATGGTTACTACAGCTGATCTCGATATTGCAGAAGATATGCCACAAGACACTACACCTATAAACTTCTTGAGAATTTTGCCATTGTGTAATAGGCTGTGGTCACTATATCTGACATCGATATTGCAGGAACTCTGCCACAAGGCCCTACACCTACAAGCCTGCTGAGAATTTTGTCATTGCGTAACAGCCTACGGTCACTACATCTGACCTCAATACTGTAGCAGCTCTGCCACAAGGCCTTACATCTACCAGCTTACTGTGAATTATGTCATAGTGCAATTGGCTGCAGTCACAATTTCTGACCTTGATACTGCAGGAGCCCTGCCTCAAGGCTCTACACCTACAAGCTTATTGAGAATTTTGTCATTTTCTAATACCCCCTGCAGTCACATTGGACCTCGATACTGCAGAGGCTCTGCCTCAATGCCCTAAGCCTACAAGCTTATTGAGAATTTTCTCATTGAGTAACAGTCTGCGGTCAATCTGACCTAGATATTGCAGGACCGCTGCCACTTGGCTCTACACCTACAAAGTTACTGAGAATTTTCTCTTTGTATAATAGCCTGTGGTCGCTACATCTGACCTCATATTACAGCAGCTCTGCTTCAAGGCCCTATATCTACAAGCATATTGAGAATTTAGTCTTTGTGTAATCGCCTGCCCTCATTATGATCATTAGGTGTTTGATATTATGTTTCAACATCATGATATAGATCCTAACAGCCTGCAGTCAGTACATCTGACATGGATATTGAAGGTGTTCTGTCACAAGGACCTATAACTACAAGGTTATTGAGAATTTTGTCCATGTGTAATAGCCTGCAGTCACTATATCTGACCCTGAAACTGAAAAAGTACTGACACAAACCCCTATACCTACAAGCTTATTGAGAGTTTTGTCAATGTGTAATAGCCTGTGGTCAGTACATATGACCTTGATATTGCAGGAGCTCTGCCACAAGGCGCTACACCTACAAGCTTATTGAGAATTCTACCTGCGTAATAACCTGAGGTCACTACATCCAACCTCAATATAGCGGGAGCTGTGCAACAAGGCCCCACACTAACAAGCTTATTGAGAATTTTGTCATTGTGTAACAGTCTGCAGTCACCACATATGACAGGAGCTCTGCTACAAGAACCTACACCAACAAGTTTATTTTGAAATTTAGCAATTTGTAATAGCCTGTGGTCACTACATTTGAACTGGATATTGCAGGAGCTCTACCACAAGGCTCTACACCTAGAAGCTTTATGAGAATTCTTACATTGTATAATAGCCTGCGGTCACATCTGACCTCGATAGTGAAGCAGCTCTGTCACAGCCTGAGGTCACAATAGCTTACCATCTTACTACGATATTGAAGGAGCTCTGCCACAAGGCTCAGCACCTACAAGCTTAGCGACAAATTTTTTTCACTGTGTAATAAATATCTTGTGGTCACATCTGACCTCAGTACTGCAAGACCTCTGCCATGAAGCCCTACACCTACAAGCTTACTGAAAATTTTTTCATTGTGTAATACCCTGCAGTCACACTGGACCACGATATTGCAGAGGCTCTGCCTCAAGGCCCTAAGCCTATAAGCTTATTGAGAATTTTGTTGTTGTCTAATAGACTGCATTCACTACATCTAACATTGATATTGCAGGAGCTCTGCCCCAAGACCCTACACCTACAAGCTTATTGAGAATTTTTTCATTGTGTAATAGCCTGCGGTCAGATTTGACCTCGATACTGAAGCCACTCTGCCGCAAGGCCTCACACCTAAAAGGTTATTGAGAATTTTGTCTTTGTGAAATAGCCTGCGGTCACTACATCTGACCCGAATATTGCAGCAAATCTGCCAAAATTCCCTACATCTATAAGCTTGTTCAGAATCTTGTCTTTGTCTAACAGCCTACGGTCACTTAATCTGACCTCGATATTGGAAGAGATCTGCTGCAAAACCCTGTACCTACAAGTTTATTGAGAATTTTGTCATTGTATAACAGCCTGTGGTCACTAGATCTGACCTCAATATTGCAGCAGGTATTCCACAAGACCATAGACCTACAAGCTTATTGAAAATATTGTCACTGTGTGGTAGTCTGCAGTCACTCCATGTGACCTTGACATCGCAGGAACTCCAACACAAAGCCCTACACCTACAACTTCTTGAGAATTTTCTCACTATGTAATAGGCTGTGGTCACTACATCTGACCTCGATATTGCAGGAACTCTGCTACAAGGGGACACAGTCCTTTTGTCCAAACCATACTCTGAACCCCTTGCCTGTGACAGCTCATCTCCAACATCATTATCAAAAGCTACAAATCCTCAAACATTAGGTAGGGGCAGTTCTACAGTGCTGGTGGTGGATAAAGAATCACCTACGAATACAATAAAGCAAAAAATGTACAGTGCAAGTGGGATTCAACACCCCAACTACACATACAGCTAACATCTTTACATCTATAAAAATATGATACTTAATATCCCCAGCCAAACGTTGTGCAGACTGACATGGAACTTGGATCCCCGGTGTATCTGTATGCCATAAGTCAATAAGATAATATTTATTTATTTATCTGCAGTTGGTTTACCAGGATAGTCCATTGGGCCAAAAGAACCCGTTTTCAATGGAGTCCTGGGGAGAAAAGCTCCAATACAGACGAAAGTAGGTACATACAAAAAACTACAATAGTACTTATACAGAGTAAGCGATAAAACATTTAACATATTTAAGCTCAAAAATTCAAGAAGCATTCAAAACAATACAATCTGATGAGGATTAAATGTCAGGGGAATAAGTTAAAAATAGTAATGTTATATGCATTCAAAGAAGTTGTTCAGAAGAAAACATAAAATTACATTGCAGAGTAGGTATTCTGAGGGAACATAAGCTTGGTTAGGAAGAGTTATGTATCATATATGTGAAGGAGAATGGGATAACATAGAATTATGAGGGGGGGGGAGGGAGCAAGAACAATCCCATTGGGATCTTAGATATGTATGAAGAGATTTTTTGAACATGTACTGGTTGGTGGTGGTACGAATGGATGGTGGAAGTGAGTTCCAGAGACGGGCAAGGTTAAAAGATAGTAAGTGTTTGCCTGGGGGATGAGATGGTTTATGTACTTCTAGTAGGTTTTGATTGTTAGACCTTAAGACTCTATTTGGTAGGTGCATTTTGAAGGCAGAAGACAGGGAGGGACAAAGAGAAGGGCTAAGGATAAGCTTGTGAGCGAAAGTCAGCTGTATATATGTGAGTTGATTAGGTAATTTGAGCCAGTTTAGTTTTTGGAGAGAGGAACAGTGGTGGGTGGCGGACCTATGGCTGTTGGCGAATTTGGCAATTTTGTTATAGCAGGAGGAAAGCTGGTTTTTTAGAGAAGTCTGAAGATTAGTCAATAATGGGGTCCCATAGAGAAGGGAGGGGATGAGAAAAGAGGAAGCGAGTGTGATTTTGGAGGAGCTTGTAAGGTATTGGTTCTGACGGTAGAGCATACCTAGTTTTTGATGTTTTTTTTTAATATTTAGTTGTAGATGGGAGTTGTAACTAAGCCGACTGTCAATTTGTACATCTAGCAGCTTAGTTTCAGACACTAGTTCAAGGGGTGAGTTATTTAGGCTGGTAATTGAGAAAGAGTTCATGTTGAAGGAAGTGGATTTGGAGGGGGTGAATACCATAAGTTTTGTTTTGGAGGCATTGAGTGCTAAGTGATTTATTTTCATCCAATGTTCAGTAATTGAAAAAGCTTCCTGAGTAAGTTTTTGGAACAGAGAGGAGGAGGTGGCAGAGCAGATGATGGTAGAATCATCTGCGTATTGGATGATGTTTGCAAGTGGGATAGATTTGTGATAATCATTGATAAATATATTAAAGAGGAGGGGACCAAGAATAGATCCTTGAGGAACTCCAGTGGGGGTACTAAGGAATGGGGAAGTGGCCTTTTTCCATATTACAGCTTGGTATCTATTTGATAGATAGCTGGAGAACCAGTTTATGGTAGAGGGAGAGAGGTTAAGTTTTGACAGTTTGGTTAAGAGCAAATTGTGTGAGATGGTGTCGAAGGCTGTGGAGAGGTCAAGTAGTAAGGTGGAGACAATGTGGCCAGAATCACGTGCTGTGTTAACAGTCTCTAGAAAGGACAAAAGGGCTGTCATAGTGCTATGATTTGGCCTGAATCCGTGTTGCGTAGGGGTTAGCAGGTTGTTATCTAAGAGATGTGGCAAAAGTTGAAGGTGGATACACTTTTCCAGAAGTTTAGAAATGGGGGACAGAATAGCAATAGGACGAAAGTTGCTGACGTTGCAATTGTTGCCTCCTTTATGCAGGGGGATGATGAATGCTTGCTTCCACAGTTGGGGTACAATGCATTCGTGGATGGAACGGTTGATTAAAATGCTAATGGGATAAGCAATTGCATCTGCGGCTATACGTAGGAAGTAAGAGGGAATGTTGTCAGGGGCATTAGTACATGGCTTCAGTTTCTGAAGGAGTTTCTTTATAGTGGTAGTGGGTATAGGTTTTAATGAGAATAGAGAGGGATGGAGAGAGAGAGAATTTGAGGAGGGTACAGGTGATGGGGCAGTTTGAGTAGTGGTTGAGGTGGAAGATAGGCAGAGTGAAGTAGAATTGGGGATAGGGATGTTTGCAGGAGAGGGAGGGGGTGTCTTAGATGGTGAGGTGGAGCATGTAAAGGAGGAGGTGAGTTTGTTAATAGAGTCGATAAAAAAGGAGTTGAACTGTATAGCTAAATCCAAGTCTGGGATATTTGGGTCTGGGGTTGGGGTGTGTGGTTTGCTAGGGTTCAGGAGGGTGGAGATCCCCTTCCAGAATCTTGAGGGTTAGTTTTATTATTGTTTTGGAGTGTGAAGAAGTATTTTTGTTTATCAGAGATTATTAGCTTTTTTACTTTATTTCGAAGGGTTTTGTATGCAATATGTTGTTCTGGGGTCTTATTTCTCAGATAGAGTCCCCAGGCTTTGTCTCTACGGCGCATAGTTGATAATGTGGTTTTGGTTAGCCAGGGGGCTGAATTTGTTTTTATTCTTTTTGTTCTTAGAGGGGTTTGGGAATCAAGTATTCCTAAGAAGGTGGAGTTAAAGTGGGCAACTGCTTCTTCTAAGGGCAGTGTCTTTAGATTGTTCCATTTAACTGCTTTCAGGGAATCTATGAAGATTGATGGGTTAAAGCTTTTGTCATTGCGGGTAGTGATGTAGTTATGGGTGCGGTTGGAGATGCAGGGGAGTCGGTGAGTGAAAGTAGGCAGATGATCACTAAGAGGGTCGGGAAGGGTACCGCTATCAGAAAAGTAGTGTGGGTGTGACACTAGAATCCAGTCAAGGATGGTGTCACTGGAGGGGTCCTTTGATGGGTGGGTTATGGTGTTGATTAGCTGGGAAAAGTTATATAGATAGATGTTAAGATGGTTGGTTGGAGACTGGATGGAGGTCCAGTTAATATTTACATCTCCTAGGATTATGGTTTCATTGCTAATATTGTCAGAGAGCCAAGAGAGGATATTTTCAAGTGTAGAAATATTGTCCCCTGGGGGGATGTACAGGGATGCTAGGCATATGTATTTGTGCTTATTAACTTGTAGGAGAGAGAGGAGTATTTCAGCGTTACTAAATGTAGGAATAGGTTTGTCATACGGGGTGACTAGCAAGGAAGAGGGGTATAGGAGAGCAACTCCACCGCCTTTCTTTTGGGTCCTGTCATTTCTAATGATTGAATAGGTGGGTGGAGTTATTTCAGAGCCTTTTATAGAGGGCTTTAACCATGTTTCTGAGATAGATAGTATGTCAGGTTTGTTATGCCTGAGCCATGCATGGAGGGTTGGGACTTTATTCACTATACTTTGTGAGTTTAGGGAAGTAAAGAATATAGGCTTGTGTGAGGAGGAAGAGGAGGAGGGGCCGGGGTTGGGATGGATATCACCAGATAGAAGACTGGTAACGAGATGAAAGATGGGGTTCAAAAGATAGTTGAGTAGAGTGAGAAGACAGTTTGCGTCTGCTGTGATGGTCAAGGGGTGTTTAGTTACTATGGGGATATAGTTTTTCTGAGTGGGGAAAACTTTGAATGAGAAGGTGAAGAGCTGTGTTATTGGGTAAAGATGGGGGGAGATAGGAGAGTGCAATTGTGATAGTGGGGAGTTCAGATGGTTGGTTATATGATAAAGTTGTGAATGGTAAGAAGTATGAGGTTGGGTGAGGTGATAAAGATATGATAGTTTAAGAGAAAGTGATAGAAGAATAAAGATGGATGAAGGGTTTAGAGGCATGTTGAGAGGTTGCTTCGTATTAAGTGTGATAGTTGTGTTATATGTGTTGTAAGTTAATTTAATTGTGCAGGGGGTGAGAAAAATCTTGTCTAGGTTGAGTAGAATAAAGAGTAGTAAGAGTGGAGCTGGATGTAATTAAGCTAGGTAAGTGAATGAGAGCTTTAGAAGTGAGATGTATTTATATGTATTAGCTGTGGGTGTGGTTACAAACTGGATAATAGGCTGTTGGGGGTGTGTCTGTGGTGTTGATGGTTGATTGGTGTAGGGAGGAAGTGGGTGTGGAAACAAGAGGGATATAGCTAGAGGCACTGGGGTCGGGTGAGATTTGGGGGCAGGGTAGGGGAGCGGAGTGAGCCCGAAGGGCGAACGGAGCGGGAAACACCAGGAGAAGGACGAGAGCCAATCAGTGGAGCATGGACTGCAGGAAAGTAAGCTGTAGCAGAGTAAGTGAGGTTCTGGATATAATAGGTAGAGTGGGCTGGGAGTTTAGAGAGAAATGAAAGTAAAGCAAAGGCTAGTAAAGGAAAAATGCAAGGAGTGAGTAAAGTAAAGGAATATCAAAGGGGAGGGGTGCCCTCTAGTGGTTAAATGTAGAAGTACACTGGGTCCACTAAGGCAGTGAATGGGCTAAAGAGGACTGAATGGGAAGGAGCCTGTATGGATTAGAGAGATTAGATAAGGGTGAAAGTAGAGAGGCAAAGATGAGAGGGGTGTAGGCCGCTGGCTGTTCTGGCAGGGAGATAGCTTACACAGATTACAACAAGGAGTATAATTACAGAAGCTTAGTAGCAGCAGTTACACATACTTCTTCTGTGTCCTCTGGGGGAGACCTGGTTCAACCTTCCCGGCAGGGGGTTGAGGCAGCAGAGAGGTAGAATTGCAGGACCACAAAACAATGGATGAGTCTGGTGTTTTTAGTTAGGTATGTGTATCCACCCAGGCGAGGTCCCAAGGGGAATATGCAGGGTAAAAACAATTCTTCTGTGTCCTCTGGGGGAGACCTGGTTCAACCTTCCTGGCAGGGGGTTGAGGCAGCAGAGAGGTAGAATTGCAGGACCACAAAACAATGGATGAGTCTGGTGTCTTTAGTTAGGTATGTGTATCCACCCAGGCGAGGTCCCAAGGGGAATATGCAGGGTAAAAACAATTCTTCTGTGTCCTCTGGGGGAGACCTGGTTCAACCTTATTTTGAATATTTATTTATTTATTTGCAGTTGGTTTACCAGGATAGCCCATTGGGCCAAGATGAACCCATTTTCAATGGAGTCCTTGGGAGAAAAGCTCAATATACAAGGTTACAAAAGGTTTTAGATTACAATCATTACAGCAATTATTTACAACAATTATACCATTAGAGTACAGAATTTTTGGTAGGAGCAAACTGGTGATAAAAATTACAGTAGATACAGACTTGATAAAGTAAGCATTTCCAATATGGGCTGAGAAGCAGTTCTATCATTAAGTAGTTTAAGGTAGTTCCAGTGGAGGAGAGAGAAAGAAAGTCAGGATAGATCAAGAAGGGTGGATGCAAGAGCATTCCCACTGGGATAGTAGATGAGAGTGAAGAGATTTTTTGAATGTCAGGTGGTTAAAGGTGGTGCGGATGGCAGGAGGTAGGGTGTTCCAGAGACGTGCTAGGCTGAAGGATAGGAGATTTTTTTCCTGGGGAACGATTAGGTTTATACAATTCAATTAGATTTTGGTTATTAGATCTAAGTGTTCTGCTGGGCATGTGCAATTTGAAGGCTGAGGAAAGGGCTGGACAGAGACTGGGTTTGCAAATGAGCTTATGAGCAAGAGTAAGTTGAGAATAGATGAGTTGATTGGGTAATTCTAGCCATTTTAGTTTATGGAGTGAAAAACAGTGGTGGGTAGAGGTCTTATGGCTAGTAGCAATTTTGTTATAGCAAGAGGAGAGTTGTGTTTTGAGGGAAGATTGGATGTTAGTTAGGAGTGGGGCACCATAGAGAAGAGAGGGGATGAGGAAAGAGGTAGAGAGACTGATTTTAGTGGAGGGGGTAAGGTAGCGATTGTGTCGGTAGAGCATGCCTAGTTTTTGATGTTTTTTTTTTTTTTATGTTTAGTTGAATGTGGGAGTAGAATTTGAGATGACTATCAATTTGAACCCCAAGTAACTTAGCTTCTGGCACCAATTCCAAGGGCGTGTTGTTATAGCTGGTGATTAAAAGGGAATTAGTGTTGATAGAGATGTGTTTAGAGGGGGTAGATACCATTAGTTTGGTTTGGCATTAAGTGCAAGGTGATTTTCTTTCATCCATAGTTCAGTGATGGAGAAAGCTTCTTGGGTAAGCTTTTGTAGTACTGGGATGGATGAGGCAGAACAGATGATAGTTGAATCATCTGCATATTGGATGATATTCGAGAATGGGATGGAGTTGTGGAAGTTGTTTATGAATATATTAAATAGAAGAGGACCCAGTATGGATCCTTGGGGAACTCCAGATGGGGTATTAAGGAATGAGGAGGTGGCCTTTTTCCATTTTACGGATTGATATCTATTGGATAAGTAACTAGAAAACCAGTTCAGTAAGTAAGGAGATAAGTTAAGCTGAGACAATTTAGTAAGAAGTAGTTTGTGAGAGATTGAGAGATAGTGTCAAAGGCCTTTGAGAGATCAAGTAAGAGGGTGGAGACAATATGACCGGAGTCACGGGCTTTGTTAACTGTTTCTAGGAAGGAAAGGAGGGCAGTCATAGTGCTATGGCCGGGTCTAAACCCATGCTGAGTTGGAGTAAGCAGATGATTGTCTAGAAGGTAAGGTAGGAGCTGTAGATGGATACATTTTTCTAGCAGTTTAGAGATAGGGGACAAGATAGCTATAGGGCGGAAGTTTGTAATATTGTTGTTATTGCCACCTTTATGTAAGGGTATAATGAAAGCTTTTTTCCAAATTTTGGGTACTGTGCTTTCTTGGATAGAGTGGTTGATGAGTATGCTAATGGGGTAGGCAATGGCTTCTGCAGCTATGTTGAGGAAGTATGAGGGAATATTGTCTGGGGCATTGGAGCATGGCTTAAGTTTCTGGAGAAGTTTTTTTATAGTGGATGTAGGAATGGGTTTGAGTGAGGGAAGGGGGATAGGTTATTAGAGGGTGGTGGTAAGGTAGAGGGAGTAGGGGGCGAGATGGAAGTGGAGGGAAGAGTGTTAGTTGAAGAGGGTGTGGGAAAGGTGGAGGATGGAGTGGTGTTGGAGAATGAAGATGTTAGTTTGGAGATAGATGTTATGAAAAAAGAGTTGAATTATGTAGCCAAGTCTATGTCAGGAGCAGTGGGGTCAGGACTAGGGTTGACTGTTTTGCCAGGAGAGAGGAGGGTAGAGATACCTTTCCAGAATTTCTGAGGGTTAAAATAAGAGATAAGGATGGGTTGCAGGTACTGATACTCATATTTAGGACTACATAACTGGGGCAGCTGCAGTTGAAACTTTCTGGGGTCGTCCAGATCTGCATCAACAGCCAGCACCACACTGTGGGACTATGAAAGTGGTGGTTTAGTAGACAGCCCACCACCTGTGTCTGTTCCCACGACAGGTACTTTGCTTTGTGGGTGGCAGCATGGATCATATTTGTCACTGACCATATCATAACTGTGATCCTGACTACCCACAACATTAGCATTGGGGATAATTTCACACAAGACATGGTCACAAGTTGGCAGAATGCACTACAAAAATAGCCATCTATCATGGAGATGAATGCCCTCTAGTATCACCAAATTCTCAGCATCAAGAAACACAGAAGTGTGGGTAGATGTGCCATCACTTGCAGTACCTGTCTTCTGGGCCTCTCTTTTTACACCTAGCTCTATGGGTATGGAAAGCAGAGAAATTAACAGCTATCGTCCTGCATGGGCCTTACAAATCCTTACACTACAACTATCCAATTAAGCCATCTAGCGTGCTGTAGTTGTGCCTGCGAGTTAGATGTCTGTATCCACCAACAATCTTTAAGGAAACATCAGTCATATATAGAACCTGTGCACATATCTCCCATAAAACAAACACAGAAGTGCAACTTAGCAAGAACAATGACTATTACAATATTAAGTGTTACAAAGGTTGTGACGAATCATATTTGTGCAAGGCACATGACACTACAATAGTATAGCACGACTGTATGTCCCACCAACTTTAACAATCCTGCAGATAACTACATTCACCACAGATGCAATGTACTCCTTATGACAAATTTTGGACAATACATTTCGGAGCACTAACAAACTGACATCTTTTCTAGGCTTTCGTTAAACAGCTCACAAAAATAAACCCTTGGAGAAATAAGTGGATGTGTAGAAATAAGTACTTACTTTCTGCAAGCAAATATCTCACTCAGAAGCAAAAAATTCAGTTCTAGCAGGTTGCAGGATTCAAACTCATGGTAGCGAAATTATCTTCCATAGCGCAAACGATACAAGGCTTCTCATAATGCTTATAGTGTGTAAAAACTGTCCTCTGGGCAGAATGATTATGCCAATTAGGGCTCATCTCATTATTGTTACTGAATCACTCAATTTGTACAATTAAAAAACATAATAAACATCATGCAGATTACTACACGATGCCATGTAGATCCCTATTATATGTTCGAAGTCCAAGAAGCCCGAACCTTACATGATCGAACCATGAGTATCAAAAACCTGGTAGCTCGAAAGATACGAACAGTCATTGTTTGAGATCATGGTAGAATGATGACTGGGGTTTTGCGTCTTTTCCAGCTATAGTGCAGTCTCAGAGTTTGTATATACAATTAGCAAGGGCTATGGGGGAGTGAAACCAACTCATGGGTGAAGCAGTATCACTTGCCCCCCTGCTAAAAAGCAGATGTTGTGTTTGTAGTCTGTTGGTCAAGCTTCCATTTTTTGCTGGCTCAATCTTGTAAGATTGGTGCTTGTGAGGCTTTGAGCTTATGATAGGGATTCGGCAGTGCACACACCTGAGCACCTGTGGGCAGCTCTGCTCACATGCTGAAAGCAAATTATGTGAGGAAACAACTGTCATCCCATGATTAATCATCTTATGATGGAGTCACTTCACAGCATGCATTCTTAACACCACACAGGGAGATGGAGGACTGCTTTGTTTCGCACCTTAAAGTGCCACTGCAGCACAGTAAACAGTACCTGTATTTTATTAGTTTGCCATCCATCTCCAAGTGAGGTGCCCATCATTGCAAGAAGGCTGGGACACACGAGAACTGTTTAGGGCACCAATTCTCTGCAATTTTTCCTGATATCTTTCAGGTGAGGCATTAAGACATTATGAGGGTTGTGCTCCTTTTAGAGCAAAGAGGTGGTGTGAGGAGGAGTCCATGATTTTTCTGGATATCCTCCAAAAGCAATATGATATTAGTGGGATGACAAATGCAGGCTGGGATTCATAAAAGTTACCACTAAGTATGCACAAAATGAACAAATAATACAAGTAATATGGTAGGGATGGCCTTGAATACAGAAAGTGTACACTAACTTTGTCATTCCACTAATATCACTGAACCACTACACGGTCCATAAAACATTAAAATCCATAAGTAATGGTTTGCTGGACATTACACAGGATAGAAAATAATTCACTAAGAAGGACGTACCTGTTGCATGGTCAGCATGTTTATTTTGTATATGTACTATTTTATTATCATTAAAACTCATATTGCATCACTGTCAATACTATTCTGTTATGTTAGACTGCATGTGAGAATGGTTTTTGCCATAGGCCCCTCTATATATTATATTCAGATAAACAGGTTAATGACATTCCTGTTCCAGTCCAAGTACTAAAAGGTTATTATTATTAAATGCATCAGTATCAACATAGTTAAGAGTACAATTTTTATTGTGCATATATTTCTCTTCCCCATCCTCTTTGTCACTATCCTCTCTCTTTCATACATTTAGTTGGTAATTTTTTTCTGTCCATTTCTTTTACTATCATATGCAGCATCACAGTAAGGCCTGTTGTCCCCCATGAGGGGCAGAAATAGTGTCATCACCACCACCAGAAGCACTCAGCATATCTGGGTTGCAACTTGATACAGCTGCCTCCACATCTCCTGCCCTACCTGCACCAGAGAGTGGTACAACAACACCCAAGTAGAGGAGATACTTTTTCACTTGCCAGCAGCTGGCAGAGCTTGTGAAGGGAGATAACAGATAGGAAGAAGTTGGATGCCTGCATCAGCTGCATTGAGATCATGCTATGGTGACTCACTGACTTGAGTCCCTGCCCAACCTTCTTCTGAGAAGGGACCCAATGGTGATAGTTCCCAGAATGATTGTCTAAGTTGGAGCAGTGCAACTGCATCTGTGAACATCCACTCCTGTCCCACAACCCAGTATTCTCCTTCCTTCTGCTCCCATGCCCATTCCTGTATGTTGTAAAACCCTTCCCTCACCCTTGTCTTCCCTCTGTTTGCTTGATGTCTCCTTCACCATCATGTTCCCCTTTCCTCGCTGTGTTACCTCACACCCTGACAGTCATGCCCCTCTTTCTCAGGTACCTAACCTCGCTCTCTTACCAACCACTTACTTTCTTGACTTCCTTCCCCAACTTTCTCTTCTCTTAAAAAAAAAAAAAAAAGGCACCTGTCCCCCCAAAAAAAAAAAACCCAGTACCTCTCAACTTTCCAGATATATGCCTACTGTAAACATTATTGGCTCCTATTGTTTGACATTTTCATCTTAAAATATGTATTTTTCTGATAAATCATTAAGGACTCAAGTTATTAAATATTTACAACTATTTTTGTATTTGTCCAGGACGATTCAGCTAAGAAGTTGAGAGGTATGCTCCTATCACATGTCTCTCCAGCTAATTCCTTATTTGCTTAAGTTGTGTTCAACACTCTTCATTTCCCTTCTTCATCTCTGTCCTAAACTACCATTTTCAACCTTTAATCAAGTAAAAAAATTAAATAAAAAAAATGCCATACACATGTGAAAAGGAACTTTCTAAAACAAAATCATCCTTCTGTGGTCATACATTGTGAGATGGGTCACTGAGAACAACACTGATGCAAATGTATAACCAATGAGAAATGTTACTTCTCATTCTACAGCAAAAATGAAGTCAAACCACTATGCAAAACTGAAATATAGTAAAGCTAATACCTTTAGTTAAACTGATTCTATGTCCCAGAAGACTCATGAATTGATTTACACAGTGTCACTGCGCTGAATGGATACGTAGGTGACTCTGCTCCCCCCGAGGATTATATGTCATGTTACAATGTTCAGTTTGCAGACTGTAAATGTGTTACATTCCCCTGAAATGTGTCTTTCATGTCACCTTCAATCTGGGTATTCTGTGACTCGCCTCACTAATGCAGTGGTAGACAGAATATCAATAAGAAAACCATGAGTCCAACTCCAGTGAGGCCTATCTTTCTTTTCTTGCAATCGGTCTGTAAATGTGTTAAATTCCCCTGAAATGTATATTTTATGACACCTTCAGTCTGAATGCTTCTGTGGCTCACCTTGTTAAGGAACTGAGTTGATGGGTTAACTCCTCTCAAAGTTTCATATTACAGCAGTAGTCCACTGATCGACCTCTGATATCATCAGGAAATATGCAGTCAGTACATCATGTTCCACTACTGTATCCTAGCTTTTTTGTTGAAGTTTCACATTAATCAATATTCAAGAACTGTCATACCACCTTTTCCATTGTGTTTGGCACTCCTGCTTTGGTAAGCTGCTCTCTTTGCAATCTTCTGTTCATCTCTAAGGGTTTCTATTGCTATAATGAAACAAAGAAGTTATGTACTCACCATAAAGTTCCATGTTTGTTGTCCATCTCGTCCTTCACTCTTACTGGATGGCTTTGGAGCCGATCCTTGGCTCCGACTCGGCCGAATACACTAGTTTGAAGTCTCTAACTTGGCTCGTGGCAGAACAAGTATCCCATCATGCAGTGGTGTAATTCCCCAGATCTTGTTTGTTGCCAGTCATAACAATATCTAAATTAATAATGTGACTCCGGGTATAGAAAAGAAATTCAAAGGAGTGCCTTTACTAAAGAAGAAAGATCTCTCATCTAGGTTCTCTAGGGGTCCCTGGTTAAGGGAAGGTGGGAGGGTCGTAAGAATGAAAGGCGAGATGGATAACAAACATGGAATGTTATGGTGAGTACATAACTTCTTTATGTTATGTTGTCCTATCTCGTCTTCATTCTTACTGGATGGGACAGCGTCAATAGCACCATTTCCTTTGGTGGCTCATGGGAGTATACCTTTGAGCACAGTGGAACCAAAGGAAGCCCTGTCGCTGGAGACCAAATCAACTTTGTAATGAGTAATAAAAGTATGGGCACTTGCCCACATAGCTGCAGCACAAATACTGTCCATTGACAACCTGGCTAGGTAAGCAGAGGATGTTGCTAATGCTCTGGTCGAGTGACCTCTAACTTTGAATGGCAGAGTCCTGTTATTGGAGGTGTATATATGTAAAGGTAATGCAATCTGAGAGCCAATTTGAAAGCGTAATTTTTGAAACTGGCATGTCCTTTTTTTCTTCAGAAAAGGAGATGAACAATTGGTCTGTTTTCCTGAAATCTTTAGTTCTATGCAGATAAAACCTAAGTTGTCTATGCACATCCACTTGGTGGAGTTTGTACTCTACCTTGTTGCTATGATTGGGAAAAAACACTGTGAGATCAATAGACTGATTTAGGTTGGTTTGGGAACAAACTTTTGGCACAAAAGATGAATGAGTACATAGAGATACTCTGTCCTTATGGAAAATCAAATATGTCTGCTTGATTGATAGAGCTTGTAACTCCGAGAGACTTCTTGCAGATGTACTGGCTACTAGGAGAATAGTTTTCCAAGAGAGGAATTTGAGATCACTTGATGATGAGGGCTCAAAAGGAGGTAATGTTAGGTGAGTCAGGACAAAATTCAAATCCCATGGTGAGAGAGGTTCTTTTATGGGAGGTCTCAGTAAACAAGTGCCTTTTAAAAATGCTTTACACAATTCACAAGACATCAGGTTAGACATATATCTACCAATGTGTAAATTAGAAATTGCAGCTAGTTGGACTCTAATTGTAGCTATGGCAGAGCCTTGATGGAAAAGTTCTGCAAAAAATTCCAAAATTGAACTGACTGGGGCAGAAACAGGATCAATATTTTTTGCTTGTGCCCAGTAGAAGAACCTCTTCCATTTGCTGGAATATAACTTCCTAGTATAAGCCTTGTGAGAGGATACCAAAATGTGCTTTACTGCTGGTGTGAAGTCTTGAAGCCCGACTAAGTTTGGAAGTGGAGCAGCCATGCTGTCAAATTGAGGGTTTGAAGAGCAGGATGAAGTGTTCCTGACATATGAGTCAGAAGGGCCAGAACCCATGGTTTCTCCTGTAGGTGAGGCCAGAGAAAGGGGAACCAAATCTGATGAAGCCAATATGGGGCAATGAGAATCAGCCTGCTTCCCAAGGATTTTGCTTTCTGAATGACTTTGGGTATGAGCTGAAAGGGGGGAAAGGCATATAGTAGTCCCGAGGGCCAATCATGAACAAGTGTGTCTCGCGGTATCTCCCCCAGATGGGGGATTAGGGCAAAGTAGCTGCTGCATTTAGCATTTATGGGAGTGGCAAAAAGGTCACAGTAAAGCTGGCCCCATTTTCGGAAAATCTCCTCCGCTATGTTTTTGTTTAGAGACCACTCGTGAGGCATTAATATTGCCCTGCTGAGCTTGTTCACTCTCACACTGGATTTCCTCGGGATATGCGTTGCTACCAGAAAACGTTGGGATGAAGAGAATGCTCATTGCCATACTCTCAGCACCTCTTGATAAAGGGGGTATGATTTGGTTCCTCCTTGTTTATGCACCATACTACCGACATGTTGTCTGACTGGACTGCAATCGTTCCTAGAGAGTCCTGGAGTGTTTGTAATGCTAGGAGCACTGCTCTCATCTCTAGACCACTGATGTGGAAATGGGCCTCATTTTCTTGCCATGTGCCTTGGACTGTTCTTCCCAGATAATGCCCCCCCCCCCCATCTGGGAGGGGTCCATGGTCACCATAGCTACAGGTTGTTGTGGCACAAAAGATCGCCCGATGGTCACATGGTCGGACCAAAGTCTTCATAGAAGATCTCTCTTGCATGACTCTGTAATTCTGACTTGGTGAGACATGGGAAGTTCTTGTAATGACCACTAGGCAAATAGGAGCCATTGAAGAATTCTCATATGCCTTCTGGCTAGGGGAACTAAGTTGATCGTTGAAGCCATGGTTCTTAAAACTTTCAAAGTCATCTTTGCCTTCACCTTGTTTTTGGGTAGAAGGTTGGCTACTTGTTGTCTGAGAACAGAAACCCTGTCGGGAGGCAGTTGTGCCATCATGGGTATCATGATCTGCGCCTATGAATGTAATATGTTGACAGGGCAACATGGCAGATTTTTGTAAATTCACTGTAAGAGTGCTGTCTCTCACCCGCTGAAGTAGATGCTTGGTGGTGGCAGTTAGGAGCCAGTCGTCCAGGTACAGAAACACTTGGAATCCCAGACGTCTCAAGTGAGCCGTGACTTCTGCCATGCACTTGGTGAACACTCTGGGGGCTGCAGTGAGACCAAAGGGCAGAGCTCGAAACTGATAATGACTGGGTCCCAGCCAGAAGCGTAAATGACTCCTTGATGCTGTGTCCATTTTTATGTGGTAGTACGCATCTTGGAAGTCTATTGAGCACATCCAATCATCTTTCCTTAAAAAGGGGAGAATTGACTGCAGTGTCACCATTCAAAACATGGACTTCTTCATGGATGTGTTTAATTTGCGGACATCCAATATGGGTCTCCAGTCCCCTGTTTTTTTTGGCACTAAAACAAATCTTGAGTAAGTTCCGAATCCTATTTGGTCTGTGGGGACTTTTTGGATGACTCGTTTGTCTTGTAACTTTTGAATTTCTACAGTTGCATGCACCATTTGACTGGGTGGAACATCTGGGATTGTTCTGATCTGTGGGACAGGATGGCAAAAAGTAATGGAATAGCCTCTGGATATTGTACTTTGTACCCACTTGTCTCTTGTGATATCTCACCAGGCTTCTGCGTACAAGGTTAACCGCCCCCCCCCCCCAACTGCCTCCAGAGTAGAGCAGACGGGCCTGCTCTTAGGAGCGGTGGTAGGGCCAGCCACAAAAGGAATCATGGTCACTCTGGTTTTGCGGATCCACCCACCTCTAGGACGACATCTACCTTTATTGCCCCCCCCTCTGCCCCTGGGGAAGGGTTCACCTCGTGCGTCTTGAAAAACTCCCTGGGATCTTTTCAACCACATTTTCCCACTCTTTTGACCTTTAGGGAAAGGTCTTGAAGGTACACAAAAATGTAATCCAACGGCAGAGAGAGTTTTCCCTTCTTGCTCACATCTGGTGAGTGTGTCCTTGACTTTAGGTCCAAAAAGTGAGGAACCATCAAAAGGGGCATTGGTAAACGTAGACTTGAAAGGCTCTGCAAAGTTACACAAGCGCATCCAGGAGTGTCTCCTCAGGGAAACTCCTGAACCCGCTGCCCTGCTCACGGATTTTAGTCTCATGGAGGAGTTAATGATGGAATTTAAGGTAGATAGCTGAGAGGTCACCTTTTCTGACACCCCCACAGCCAATGAACCTTGGAGAGCATCTCCTAACTCCTTCAAGAGATCTCTTTGTAGTCTCGTAAAGTGCGTAAGGTAGTTCAGCGATCTGAGGGTAAAAGTGGCTGACAAAAATATATGCTTCCTATATCTATCCATCGTCCGGGAGTCCTTGTTTGGTGGGTGGACAGATGAGGATGTTTTAGAAATTTCCTTCTTGGTGGCTGCTTCCACCACCGCAGCATCTACAGGAATGGCTTTCATGAAAAATTCCTTTTCAGATGGTGCAGATAAGAACTTATTTGGCCTCTGGGGGCTGGTTCGATACTGTCGGGTGACTCTCACGCCTTTTGACTAACCAACTCCAATAGCTCATCAAAAGGCAGAGACACCCAGGAAGCTGAAGGTTGAGATCCAAAAGCCTTCAGGTACACCGACTCCTCATCAGAAGGGTTGATGGTTTTTCAGCTGCCTCTCTGTTTCAGGATTTCTAGGATATCTGCAAAGGAGGTATCTTCAAAGGGCGACTGTGGGGACCCTTCTGACTCCTCGAGGTCCGTGTCAGAGGTGATGGACTCATCAGGGGAGTCTATATGCCTCCTCTTGCATATTCTCTTTCGAGGAGTTTGCTCAGAAGGGTATGCTGGGGAGGTCTCGGAAGAGTGGGGTTCGCCATTGGGGTGCCCTGAGGCTCGAATCTCTGCTGTCCTGTGGATGGGGTGGTGCCGATACAGAAGCCAGTGCCTTGGGGGTAAGAATACCAGTATCCTTGTGTAGAGCTGTAGGCAAGGATAGCACACTCATCAGCTCAAAGGCAGATCCCCCTGACTCTGAGGACACCTCCAGTTCCGAGAAAACAGAGGGAATCCCCGGCTCCATGGAGATCAGCACCGAGGCTGATGTGGGAGCTGAGCTCAGCCGAGCCAAGGCTCTGAGAGGTAAACTCAGAAACGAAGGAACTCGGGTCCAAGCCCCCCCCCCCGTTGCTGACTGGAGAACTCTGGCTCCTAAACACCCTGGATAGCACAGAGAGTGTCGAAGCAGGGATTAGTTCTGAAATCTCCTGAAGGGGTCTCAGGACCATAGAGTCTACAGCAAGCAGTGCACCTGGCATTCTGGCTCAGAAGATCCAGCTTGGCTTGGAGGAGGAATAGTCGTGGATGTAACAGTCTTGGATGGCTCTGAAACTGATTGGGTTGGAGCCAAAAACAATTTAGCCAGCGCCGACAACTTCAAAAGTCTGCGCAACACCCTGTCCATGTCATCATCTGATAAGCTCCTAGAGTACCTGGAGGAAAGCGTTGGTGAGCAATATCTCTCCAATATGAAGGATCTCAAGGTATAGGAGACCGGTAGTAGTTCAGTGGTCCGGCTCCAAAAAATAGTCTCCTTTGGCTCCGAAGGCTGTGGAGCCGAAGGACTTGATTTGTCCAAATCTATGATCTCTCTCAGTTCCGAGGGCTGTGGAGCCGAGAAGGTCGATGCATCAGAAGTTTTAGCCAATTTTTGAGGATGCACAAAATGAGCCGAAGCAGGAGACTGTCTTTTTGTAGATTTGTCACTTTTAGAGGAAAGGGACTTACTTGAAGAAGTACCCTGTAGGGCTTCATCAAAGGAAGGTTTCAGGAGTCCTTTTAGAATTAACTTATTCTTTCTTTCCTGCAAGATACAGGAGCTGAAAGAATGACAGAATGTACATGTCTCTTGGAGGTGAATGGCCCCCAAACAGTAAACACAAATATTATGCACATCAGTTATTGACATTTTTTGTGAATATTTATGGCACTTTTTAAAGCCCGATAGCTTAGGTTCCTTCTCTCTATTTTCCCTAGACATTATAAGAAGAAACACAACTAATACCAAAAAAAAAGGAAGTAAACACTAATAGTACCTTTACTGAGAACTAACACACACAAAGGTTAAATATTCTATTAAAACACAATAAAGCACATCTACTGAAGAAAGGGAAAAACACAGGAACAGCTCTGCCCTCTAAGTTAAACGGGCACTAGGCCATCTAACTTAAACGGACCTAGTAGAGTGACAAAAAAGGGACACAAAGAACAAAACCTCTAAGTTAAATGGGTATTTAGCTCTCTAACTAAACGGGCTAATATATGTAGCTAATGAAGCACACACTAACTATTCTACAGTAACCACTAACTACACCACTACGAAAAAATGACAGGAAGGTCTTGCGACTAACGACGGCCAAGAAGCAACCACGCAGTAGCAAGATTAAACTGCACTCATAACTACAATACACTAAAAACTACAGAAGAATGACTATCTAAACAACTAAGTATTATAAATGCTAAATATATGGAAAAAATACGGAAAAAATATTAATCTTTAAAGAACTTAGCCACGGCCAAGGAGAGAGCATCTGAACTACTAAAGCAGCAAACAAGATCTGGGGAATTACACCACTGCACGATGGTATACCTATTCTGCCACAAGCCAAGTTAGAGACTGCAAGCTAGTGTATTCGGCCTAGTCAGAGGCGAGGATTGGCTCCGAACCCATCCAGTAAGAATGAAGGCGAGATAGGACAACATAACTTCTCTACACTCCTCCCTTAGCCATTCCTGACATTTTCCATTTAATGGAATATTTTACTGCATATATATATATATATATATATATATATATATATATATATATATATATATACATATACATATATGTTCATAGTTGAGTACTAGGCTAGCTGCTCTTGCGGGCCATTTTAAGCCTAGTCAATTTCCTTTTTTGTGCTCAAAATAACCTATCCCATTTCATTATTGATTAGCCTTACCCATCCCATGGTTGATAAGTATTTATTACCACTTAAGAGAATAACTGTGATCATAGCAGAGATAATGTGAGGGAACCCATGCATGGGTTAAGCATTTGGGAGCTGCCTCTGTCCATTAGTATTACAGGGGGCAATCCTGGGGTAAATCTTCTATTTACCATCCATAGATCTAACCTGTGCTTGTAAATGGAGGGAAGGATGACCTTTTTTTATGTGGATAGGAACTCCATTTCATAGAAGCAATATCCTCTGTGAAATACACCTGTCCCTCCAAACCATTCTGTAAATGTTGAAGAAGAGGGTGAGATCCCTAGACCGAGTATTTCTGGTGCGGTTTGACCTGATGATGTGCAGAAAATCCATCACTAATGGGACAGAAGACACCTTGTATGCCAGATACAGGTCACCTCTTAGCAGTTTGTAGGACATCAAGTATAGTGACAGGGCTTTGAGTCAGTCCACGTAGGACATGTTGTTTAGACCTTGTTTCCTTTTATTTATTTATTGACATTTGATTACTGGGACAATTCGCCTGGGTAGAAGCTAATTTTTCAATGGAGGGAAAAGCTCCAAATTATTACAAAACATTTTTATCCTCCGAAATAAAACAAAAAATCTGCAGTTTAAATAATCATACCAAATTAGACATAATATAAAAACATTGGCTAAGAATCGCTACAAGTTACATGACACGCATTTAACATTTATTGAAATTTTAGCCAGTTTGTGTAGAAATTAAAGTTAAGTTAGTTTAATACAAACAGGAACTGCAATATGATGTGAGGGAAAAACAAGCTTATGGTATATTTAGAGAGAAAGTCAGGGATGAGAATTTGACAGAAGTAAGTAAGTAAAGAAGGGAGAGTGATGAGTTATAAGGAATGAAAAGGTACTTGTTCACATTTAAAGATATAGTTTATCCTGGTTTTGATCAAGAACAGAGCCAGATTTTAGACAGGAAGCATTTCAGCTGTTCCTCTGGACAGATATATGCCAAAGTGGGGCATTATATTCAATGATTGGTCTAATGAGGGCAAAGTAAAGGGGAACAATGACATCCCTAGATCTAGACAAAATCCCTTTGTTTATAAAAGGGCTTTCTTACAATAAAAGACACACTTTGCTCAAAAGTTAGATCACTGTCCACATAAGCTCCCAAATCCTGAACTGGGTCAACTCTTAAGGGTGTACTGTCAAGGTGGTAATTCCCTGGTGTAGATGACTTCCTAAAGGATAGAATAATGCACTTTTTGTCATTTAGTTTCAGTCCATGATTTTGACATCAGTTACTTATTTCAGACAAACCTTCTTGCAGGGTGGACAAGTCATTTGGGGATTCAATGGCTGCTCCTAGCTTAGAGACATCTGCAAACTTAGTTAACCGGAGCCCTTTGGCATTGACTTTTACTTCAGTTTTTAATATTGTTCGAAATTACTTAAATACATTATCAATGTAGTTTTTCTGTCTGTGTGCATAATGACTTCCAGAGGTGATCATGCACATTCAGTGTTTAATCTGGCCACAAAGTACTCTACCACAATCTAGCATCAGGTCTGTACTGAGTCTATGACAAGGAGCTGCTCAACACACCCAGTGGCTCAGCCAGATGCCTAGGTAATATGCACCATGGCTCATCATGAATTTAGTGCCAATAATGCTGGCTTGACCATGATCATGGACACAACATTTTTAAATCCAGGGGAAAGTTTCTTCAACAGGCTCTTAAAATATTTTCTTGGGATAGCAGGGAAGGATGCAAGACTTTATTGCCTGACTGAGCCGGACTGCATGGTACAGGTAACATCATGTGAAAAGGGATGATAATTAAGTGGATACAAGCAGTTGTGGCACTATGAGAGCATGGGGAGAGTATACATTCATACGAAACAGAAAAAGCACTAAAGCAGTCTGGTTAAATTTATGGCGGGAGAAAGGCAGAAGCAATAGCAGAGAGAAAATAGGAATTAGGGCAAATTGTATATCATATCAGTCCACAATCACGTTTGTCCTCACTTGGGATTGGAGGAAGGGGAGGTGAAGAAAGAAAGAAATTGCATATGGAAGAATAACATTTTCTGGAGAAGTAAACAGAAAAGGGGAAAGGTTGAGATTTAAGGTGAAGCAAAGCTTGAGGAAGCATGGGAATGCAAACAGGATACAATGAGCTGGCATAAAATCCCACATAATGTCAACAAATAATATAAGATAATCAGAGGCTACAGTGTTGTTATCTGCACTGCTGAGTACTTGCAAACTGCAGCCTATCAAGCAGTATGCATGGAGTGATTGCTCAATAGCAGTGTTGTGATCTGCACTGCTGACTATCAAGCAGTTTGTGAGGAATAATTGGCCTTAAGTATGGTACATGTGCAATGGGCCACAGGTTATGATGAATAGAAGTCACAGCCATATGAGCTTTTTTTAGATTCCTGTCCCAGAGACTTCCCATACTCTGGAACAGACTACCTATCTATGTCAAACACAGCTCCTCATTAGCACTCTTCAAGAAAAATCTTGATGATTGGATGGGTAATAGGAAATTCACCCCGGGGATCACTTCTGTCACTCTGCTTGACAGGGGCACAGGAAAATAATTTTCTTGGGTGGCGAAAGCCAGGGTATCTTTTTGGCTAGGCTTGTATAGGCTCTAGGGCCAATAGCCTAGTACCTACCTATGAACAGGCACAGCTACAGAATAATGTTATAATCAATGGAGTCCCAGGATTTCTCCACCTTTGTTTTAAATCCCATTTCCATCCAGTGTAATCTTACCAACACTAACCAAAACACAGCCATAACAACTCACACAGAAATACATACATATGACAGTTATTAGTAGTGATTAGTTATGAATGGCTGCATGCGTGATAGTTATGAATGACTGCATGCACGATTGGTTATGAATGGCTGCATGTGTGATTATATATAAATGCTCGCACATGTTATCAGTTAAACATTGCTCTCTATCTATATCTATATATAAAATAAGTTTTCAATACTCGCATGTTTGATTATTTATGAACAGCTGCATGTACAGTTATGAAAGACTGCATATAGAGTCTAGGTATGACTGGCTGCACGTATGATCAGTTATGTGTGATCATCTCTGAATGCCGGCATGTGTAACATATATATGAACAGTTGCATGTATGATTTCTTATAAAAGGTTCATTGTGTGGTTATTTCTGAATGGCTGAATGTGTGATGATTACTTATGTGTATCACATTTACAAATGGCTGCATGTGTGATTATTTGTAAATGGCTGTATGTCTTTCTAGTTATGAATGGCTGCACATCTGATTAGTTATGAATGGCTGCATATGTGAAATACTTATGAATGGCTACACGTATGACTTTCTGCATGTGTATGTTTAGCTATGAATGGATACATGTGTGATACAGTTACGAATGGCTGCATGTCTAATTACTTATGAACTGCTGCATGTGTGAGTAGTTATAAATAATTTAATGATGTTAAAAGATAATAAGCTTATGAGAAAGTAATTAGAAAACAGTATAAAATGTTTTTATGCCTTGCATAGGTAAGATAAAACAAGCATCTAGACACAATAGATCTTATAACCTTATAAACTGCTATTATGCCAGTGCTGAAAGCTTTAATAACAAGGTTAGAGAGCTTAAATTGTTGGCTACATAACAACAGATTAGAAGTTATGTACTTACCATAACTTGGCATCTGTTGTCCAGTTTCATTCTTCCTCACTCTTGGGTCTCTGGATTTGATGGTCTGACTCAGCCGCTTTCTCAAGACTTACGACACGAGCCTCAGCTCCTAACCTCTCCCACAATGCCTCACTTCTCCTCTAACCCCTCAGATCGAGTTTGCTGCCCTATTTACATAATCTATAATAGCTATCAATAGAAAAAAATATATATGTATCACCATAATCTGGGGCTCAAACTAGGAACCTATGGATTCTTACAACCTCTAGATCTCTCTCAACTGTTTAGGTTGGTGGATGGATGGGTGGGACATGAGGAAGAATGAAACTGGACAAGACAAATGCCAAGTTATGTATATAACGTCTAAATCTGATGTTGTCCATTTCATGCTTCCTCACTGTTGGGTCACAGTCCCCAGCTACGTAAATCCTGGATGGGTACCATGGAGCCAAAAGATCCTCTGTTCCTAGATACAACATCTAATTTGTAATGAGAAACAAATGTATGAGATTCAGACCAAGTTGCTGCTGCACAAATTTTGCCAATAGGAGTTCTGACTGAAAAAGCAGGCGAGTTGGACACTGACCTGGTAGAATAAACGTTTGGGGGACAGGGAAGCTGCATGCCATTCAAGGTATAAACCGTATATATACAATCAGTAATCTACTTTGCTAGAGTGATTTTGGACACTGTCTGGCCTTGTCGACTAGGTGAGAAAGAAATTAATAGCTGCTCAGATTTTCTACGGTGTTTCCTCCTATGTACATAGAAATGCAATGTCTGTGTACATCCATCAGATGCAGCATATATTCATCCTTTTTTGAGTGATTGGGAAAAAAAGATTGGCAAACGAATGGCTTGGTTAATATTTGTCTCTGTAGCAACTTTAGGCATAAAGGTAGGATTGGTTCTTAAGAAAACCCTATCTTTGAAAAACGTAATGTAAGGCAGTTTGAATGATAAAGCTTGTAGCTTAGACACTTTTTTTGCTGAAGTGATGGCCACTAGGAAAATAGTTTTCCAAGTTAGAAATTTCATGTGACAGGAATTTGCAGGCTCAAATGGTTTCTGAGTAAGACCTTGAAGCACAATGATGAGATCCCAATGTGGAGACGGATCTTTTATTGGAGGTCTAAGTAGAAACTCCCCTTCATAAAGGTGCTATATAACCTGGATGTTGAAAGGGGAGAAGAAAAGGAAGTGTCCTTCCCAATGTGAAAATTTGCAATTGCTGCCAGTTGCAACTTTATGGTGGAAAAACTAGCCCCATGTTGATAAAGAGAAGCTAGGAACAGGAGTATGTCTGAAATAGAGGCTAAAAAAGGATCAATATTCTGTTTTTATGCCAAATTGAAAATCTCTTCCATTTGCTACTGTAAACCTTTTTTGTGGAAGGCTTTTGGGACGCAAGTATAATTTCTCGAACCGGGGAAGCTAGCCTGGACTTTCGTAGAATCACTGGAAGTGGAGAAACCAAACTGTTAACCTTAGGGATCTGAGATTGGGATTTTGATACTCAGATGAATGGAAGATCAGATCTTGTGCTGGATCCAGTATCCATGGGGAATACTTGCTGTGAGACCGCAAGAAGGGGAATCATACTTGAGGCCAGAAGGGGGCAATGGGGATCAATGAGCTCTTCAACCTGCTGGCTTTCTGTAGGGCTTTGGGAATTAGATGAATAGGAGGGTAAGCATACAGGAGACCTGGGGGCCAATCATGGACTAGACCATTCCTGGGTGACTCCCTGGTTGGGGAATCAAAGTGAAGTACCTGCTGCACTTGTTCTTCGGGACGAGGCAAAGAGATTGCAACATGGTTGGCCCCACCAATCGAATATCTGGTTCGCTACTGTTTGATTCAGGGACCATTCGTATAGACTCAAGATAGATCTGCTCAGTCTGTCCACCAGAACTTTGGTTTCCCAAGGAATGTGAATTCCAAGGAGAAAGCGGTTTGAAGAAATCGCCCATTCCAAAACCCTCATGGCCTCCCTGTGCATAGGATATGACCGGGTTCCACATCTTGTTGATATACCAGACTACTGACGTGTTGCCTGTTTGAACTGCAATTGTTCCCAGAGGGTGGCAGTCATGAAAGGTTTGCAAAGACAGAAGGACTGCCCTCATCTCCACAATGTTTATGTGCAATTTAGTCTCTGTTGTGGACCACATACCTTGGACCAACCTTCCTTGATAATGTCTCCCCCACCACAGGGAAGTGTCTGTGGTCACTGTGGCTATCAGAGGGGGAAGAGAAAATGGCCTGCCAAAAAAGACTTCATTTAAAGCATTTACCACTGGAGGTGACACTTGCAGATCATTGTTAGTCTGATGGGAGCAGAAAATATATGGTACAAAATAGACTACTGGACTGCTAGAGTCCATTGCAGTACTCGCATGAAGAACTTTGCCAATGGAACTAGGAGATTGGAAGCTGACATGGTTCCTAGGGCCCTCAAAACTAGGTGAGTAGGTAGATTTGGTACCTCCAGTAACAGTTGGACTTGTCTCAAGGATATTACCTGCTGTGCAGACAAGGCAGCTATTTGAGTGGCTGTGTTTATTTGAGTTCCTATGAACTTTATGTCCAGTGCTGGGGACATCTTTGACTTTGCCAAGTTCACTGAAATTCCCAGACAACAGGTATTGAGTGGCTTGAAGAAGTTGATGCCTTGTGGGTGCTGTCAAGAGCCAATCATCTAAGTATGGAAACACCTGGAATCCTTGCAGTCACAGGTGAGCTGCTACCACTGCCATACATTTGGTGAACACCCAGAGGGTGGTGGTGAGCCCAAAGGGCAATGCTCTGAATTGGTACTGACTGGGTCCTAGTCAGAATGCAAGTGTCTCCAGGAGTGCCTATCTATACTGATATGATCATATGTGTCCTGGAGATCTATATAGCACATCCAATCGCCCTTGTGTAGTAGTGGCAGTATGGACTGAACTGTAACGATGCAGAACTTCGACTTATTTACTTATTTATTGACATTTGTTGATCGGGAAAGTCCATTGGGCCCAAATGACCCATTTTCAGTGGAGGCCCGGGGAGAAAAACTCCATACAATCACAGAAATTTTTACATAACATCAGCTTAACTTTTAAAGTCAAGAAAGATTTACATAATACAAACTGAAAGAGATATACAAGACAAATACATATTACAGAGGTATACAATACAAGAAAATAAACCCAGTGAGTTAAATCTTTAGTACTTCTGTTTGTATAGTCTCATAAGTAAGAATACTGTTTAATCAACTTTGTTTATTCAGCCACAGAAATAAAGAAATCAAGAGAGACTGGATATGAAGACAGATAGTGTAAATTGCAACTATATTACGTTAGTAAAAGTATTTGTACTGTATGGTGGCCAAAACATTTAAGGTGGTTTAAAGATATGACTACAAGAACATACAAAGGTACTGAGACAGTGTTCTTTTAGTGCAAATTTAAATGTGTCTAGTTGAGTAAGAGAGAGAGGGAGCACATTCCAAAGTTTGGCATTGGCATGGGAATGAGACATTGTCCAGCTGTTTTGTTGGGTTTAGTTATGGTTAGGAGTTGTTTGTTAGAGGAACTAAGATGCCGAGTAGGGGTGTGTGTTTGTATTATGGTTTGAAGGGATAGGCAGACGTTTAGATTATGTAGTAGTTTGTGGGTGAGAGTAAGTTTGGAGTAATGTAGGTAATGAGGGAACTCCAACCAGTTTATAGATTTAATGGCCAGGCAATGATGTGTGCAAGTTGGCATGTTGGAGACAAACTTAGCTATTTTATAGTAGCACGACTGCAGTTTGTTCAGAGAGATGTGTGTAGGTTAGTGAAAATGGGGCAACCATAGAGGAGGGAGGGTAGAAGTAGACTATTAGCTAGTTTCAACTTGGTAGACTTGTCCAAATAGAGTTTATGCCTATAGAGTTTGCCAAGCTTAAAATGGGTCTTTTTGACTGAGCTGAGTATGATTCTCAAAGGATAGTTTGTCATCAATTGTGAAGCCAAGCAGTTTGGCTGTTTTTACAGTTTCAGTTTCTGTACTGTTTTGAGAGAATATTTTAAAGTCTAGAGTTAGAGGTTTGGTTGTGAAGAGTCAAACTTTTGAATTTTTGGGATTAAGTAGCAGGTGAGCTTCATTAAGCCAGGATTCGATGGAAGTAAATGCATTTTGTGTTAACTTTAGGAGATCTGAGATGTTGTTAGAGGATGTAATTATTGTCGAATCATCCACATATTGAATGAGTGTACTTTGCAGGGATGCTTTATGGAGATTATTAATAAATATGTTAAAAAGCAAGGGCCCAAGAATAGACCCTGTGTTGTTGAGTAGGTAATCAGATTGCTTACGTTGCCATCTAACAGATTGTTTTCTGTTGTGCACATGGTTATGGAACCAGGCTAGAGTGTGTGGGGAGTAGTTTATGATCTCAAGTTGTAAAAGTAGTTTTGAGTGGGACACTGTATCAAAAGCTTTTGCTAGGTCTAGTAGGATCACTGATGTTAGCAGGCCTGCATCAAGAGCTTTGTATACAGTGTTGGTAAATGACAGTAAGGCTGTTGTTGTGCTGTGTGCTGGCCAATGTTGGGTGGGTGCAAGTAGGTTATTGTCTGTGAGATATTTTATCAATTGAGAATGAATACACTTTTCTAGAATTTTAGATAGAGGTAAAATTATGGAGATAGACCAGTAGTTAGATCGCTGGTGTTACTGCCTTTGTGAAGGGGAGAAATAACTGAGTTTTGAGTGGGACACTGTATCAAAAGCTTTTGATGGGTCTAGTAGGATCACTGATGTTAGTAGACCTGCATCAAGAGCTTTGTATACAGTGTTGGTAAAGGACAGTAAGGCTGTTGTGTGCTGGATAGAGGTGAAAGTATGGAGATAGACCAGTAGTTAGATCGCTGGTGTTACTGCCTTTGTGAAGGGGAGTAATAACTGAGTTTTTCCATAGTTGTGGGAAATATGACTCAGAGATTGGTTAATGAGAATGCTAATTAGAAGAGCTATAGAATCTGCTGCAAGTTTTAGGTATTCAGCTGGGAGGCCATCGGAAGAGGGGGAGCATGGTTTTAGTTTTGAGAGCAGTTTATGAACTAGAGAGGTGGGTAGTGGTCGTAATGTAAATAGAGGAGTGGATGGGGTTTTGTTGGAATTGCAACTGATGTGGGGGGAGTGGTTAGAAAGTGTGTTGTTTATGTTGCCAATTATACTTTTGTTAGTTTGTAGAGAGAAATCATTAACAAGTTTTTGGATAGTATCAATAAAATGGGAACGGAAGGCTTGGGCAATTTCTTGAGGGTCTTTGTCAGAAGCTGGGGAGGGGTTGTGTTGGGTACTAGGATTTGAGAGAGAGGAAACAGAGTTCCAGAACAATTTGGGGTTATTTTGTTGGGTAGTGAGTTTAATGGAGAAACACCTTTTATCATTGATGACTTGCTTTTTGGCATTGTTACGGAGTTGTTTATATCTGAGTTTAAGTTGTGGGGTTCTATTTCTATGCCATTCCTTTCTTTTTTCCAGTCAGGCTGCAGAGGACATATGTTTGAGGCCAGTAATCCTCTTGGTGAGGTACATTTGTGGTCTTTCCAGCTGTTGGAAGTGTCTTGTGAGGTACATCCCAAATGGGGCATTGCACTCTATGACGGGTCTGATGAGTGACGAGTAGAGGGGTACTATAAAGTACAGTTGTGTACACTTACCATAAATGTAGATGTTCGAGTGTATTCACTGTTGCAGTCATTACATTTGGGTTATCTGCTGGCAGGTTGCCCTCAGTCGGCCTGATTAACAAAGTCTTGGGTCCTGCGTCGGTTGCCGTCCCTTCTTCCATGATATCAGGTCATCAGGAGTATAAAACCTGCAGCCGATGCCATTTTCAACAGTTTTTTCTTGACACCAATGTCAGGTGGCCCCCAAATGTGGACCGGAAAAAAAAAAAAAAAAAAAAAAAATATATATATATATATATATATATATAAATATATATATATATATGCATGTAATTTAGAGCACCAAAAAATATACCTCCAAATAAAAGCAAATACATCAAAAAGGCTTTTGAGCATAGTAAAAGAAAGAAGAGGTATAACAAGAGAAAAATAGGGGGCTGGCGGGTGGATAACCAGGACTGCAACAGTGAATACACTCAAACATCTACATTTATGGTAAGTGTACACAATTGTACTATGTTCTTTGTGTTTCACTGTGGCAGTTATGACATTTGGGTAGAATCCCAAAGCTATGGTTGGGCGGATGGAATTATACAGCATTAGGAGCAGCTATAAGGCCCTGCAGGACAGCAGTGGCAAAGCCTGCTCTGGATTTAGAGAAGAGAGGTAAATGGTAATGTTTGGGGAATGTGTGAACTGAGCTCCAGGTGGCAGCTTCTAGAATGTCTCTGGTAGGAACCCCCTCAGAGAAAAGCTGCAGAAGTAGATGCAGCCCTGGTGGAATGGGATCTGATCCCCTTGAGGACAGGTTTACCATGGTGCATGTAGCAGAAATGAATACAATGGCTTATCCACTTTGAAATAGCCTTTCCCTCTGCCCCTGCAGCAAATGCCACCAGTAACTGCTCAGATTTTCTTAGAGATTTTGTCCTGTTTAAGTAGAATCTTAGTTGTCTGTGTACATCCAATGAATGCAGAATCCGCTCCCCCTTGTTCTGTGGATTTGGGAAAAAAGTTGGCAGATGAATGGTCTGATTAAGAGCAACACTAGATACCACTTTAGGTATAAAGGATGGATTGGTCCCGAGAGCCACCCTGTCCGGGTAAAAGATAATAAAAGAAACCACTACCATGAGAGCCTGTAGTTCTGAAATCCTTCTAGCTGAAGTGACTGCTAAAAGAAAAGCTGTTTTCCAAGAGAGAAATTTTAGGTCTGCAGTAGCAGCTGGCTCAAAAGGAGGTAGAGTGAGTTTTTCCAAAACAAAATTGAGGTCCCATGCAGGAGTTGGTGCTCTCCTGGGAGGTCACAAATTTCTGGCCCCTCTGAGGTACTGCTTTAGCAGGGGATGAGAAAAGAGAGGAGGCTCTGTGTTGTAATGAGCCGAAATGGCAGAGGCATGGATATTTATGGAAGAAAAAGATAGGCCCTTGTGAAGCATCTCAGTTAAACACAGCAGAATGTGAGGAATATCGGGCATTGCTGTGTTTATTCCTTGTGCTTGGTTCCAGGCACAGAATCTTTTCCATTTATCAGCATAAGATTTTCTAGTACTAGGTCTTCTAGCCTCCAAAATGACATTCATCACAGGTTTGCTGAGAGATGTTACTGGTGAAATTAGTTGATTAGCCATGCTGCAAGATTCAGAGTTTGGAGCGGAGTGTGCAGAATTTGATAGTTCTGCTGAGACAATAGACAAGGTGTCTGAGGCAGGTACCATGGAGGAAGGTGAGACATATTGCATAGGAGTGGGTACTAGTGCTGGCGAGGCCAGTCTGGAGCAATCAGAATCATTTTCGTTTTTTCCTGTCTGACTTTTAGTAAGACCTTGGAGAGTAGAGGCAGAGGGGGAAAGGCATAGACTGATAGGTTTTTCCAGCTGAATGATAGAGCATCCACTTTCCAAGCTTTTTTGTGATGGATTCTTGTGCAGAATTTGCCCAACTGATAGTTTTGGGGTGAGGCAAAAAGATCTATGTCTGGGCTCCCCCATTTGCATGTCAACATGCTGAAGATTTGTGGATCCAGTTTCCATTTGTGTGGGTCCATAAGATTTCTGCTTAGTTTGTCTGCCAGAGTATTTTGCTTTCCTGGCAGGAATTTCTGCTTAGTTTGTCTGCCAGAGTATTTTGCTTTCCTGGCAGGAATTGAGCTTGTAGATGTATTTGGTAAGTCAAGGCTGTGTTCCACAAAGCCATGGCTAGTCTGCAAAAGGGGTAGGAATGCGTACCCCCCTGCTTGTTTATGTACCACATAACTGCGGTGTCCGTCTTTACCAGTAGTTGTCCTGGATGAAGAAAGTCCTTGAAGGTTGTCAGAGCATTCTGTACAGCTAGCATCTCTTTCTGATTGATATGTAGGTGCATTTGATTTGGGCTCCATTCGCCCTGAATGCATCTCCCTGCCAGATGCGCCCCCCCCCTCCCAAGCATAATTTGATGCATTTGTAGTCAGGGTTTGGGTGGCAGGGGGTGGAATGAATGACAGTCCCTTGTTTTGGTGACAGGCCTCTGCCCACCATAGGAACTCTTGCTGCAGGCAAGGAACAATAGGAATCATTGTTTCCAGGTTGTGACAATGTTGACTCCATAAGCCTTTTAGGTATCATTGAGGTTTCCTCATATGCGGTCTTGCATATGGAATTAGTAGAATGCAGGAAGCCATGAACCCCAAGGCCTGCAGAATTTGTCTTGCAGATAAGCTGAGTTTTGTGGCCACTTGTTTGAAGTAAGTCATCAAATGAATTTGTTTTTCTGGTGTGAGGCAAGTCATCTGGGCAGTTGTATTCAAGCTTGCACCCAGGAATGTAATTATTTGAGAGGGTACCACTTGTGATTTCTTTTCGTTTATGGTGTACCCTAGACAAGTTAGAAGTCTTTTTACAAACGCCAGATGCTGCAGAAGAGTGTCCTTGTTTTCTGCCTGAATTAGACAATCGTCCAGATAAGGATAAATTTGAATGTTTCTTTGTCTGCAAAATGCAATTATTGGTGCCAAGCACTTTGTGAAGACCCTGGGTGCAGTAGATAAGCCAAAGGGCAGTGCAGAGGACTGGTAATGCAAATAACCTGCTTTGAAGCGGAGGTATTCTCTGCAAGTTTCCCTGACTGGGATATGCAGGTAAGCCTCTTTAAGTCTAGAGTTACAAACCAGGCATCCTTGCCTAGCATAGGCAGTAAATGTTGTAGAGTCAGCATCTTGAATTTTGGAATGTCCAGGAATGGATAAGTCCAGAATTGGACGCCATGATTTGTCTTTTCTGGGTACCAGGAAAAGTCTTGAATAAAAACCTTGTCCCTTTTCCTTTTCTGGTACTGGTTGAATAGCCCCCATATTCATGAGGGACATAACTTGTTTCTGGGCCTCTGCCCACTGATTTGAAGGCAGATCTGGCCATCCGTTTGGGTTTGGCAACATGTGGAAATGAAATCTGTATACCTGAGATACTATATTTAAAACCCACTTGCCCTGGTAATTAGATGCCAATTTCGTGCATGAAGTGCCAGTTTTTCCCCCAAAGGGGCTGCCAAAAGATAAGTGCTTGGTGATGGCAGAGGAAAGTCATTCAGACTGTTTACCGTAGGGAGGTGCCTTGTTACTTCCAGATTTGGAGGTGGAGGCTCCCCGCATTGTTTTGTTCTGTAAGTTCCTTGTGACTGAAACCTGGAGCCTTTGGAGTGTCTGGGTTTGACCTGAGCGGCTCTGGTGGGTACTGGAAAGGACCAATTCTTAGTAGGCCAGTGCCTACTGAACCTGGGTGGCTGTACTTGTAGGAAATCTTTTACAGTTTGCATAGATTTAGCTTTATCTTCCATCTTTTTCAAAAGTTCTTCTGCCTTATTACCAAATAGACTGTCCTGTTGTAAAGGAGCATCCAACAATTTTGCTTTAACATGATCAGGCAGATTTTGCTCCTTGAACCAAGCATGCCTTCTTATCACAGATCCAGTTACAACTGCCCTGCAAGAGGCCTCCAAGGAATCAAAACCACATTGCAAAGTATGCTTTCTAACTTGTTCAGCTGAATGCAATAAATCCTGTAACTCTCTATTTTCCACACAGTCAGAAATCAACATAATTTTCTGTTTAAGTAAGCCCATGACATCCTGCTGATACTTAAGCATATGAAATTGACAGTTTAAAGCCCTGATTGCTAAGGTTGCAGACGTGTAAACCTTCTTACCCCATCTATCCAGCGCCCTGGAGTCTCTATCAGAAGGGGTAGGATTTTTAGCAGTAGAAGCCTTAACACCCTTGGGACCCTGAGAAATGGTTTCAGGGTCAGCAGTAGGGTTTTTAAGAAGGAATTTGTGGGAGTCAGGAACCCTATAATATTTGTCTGGCTTACTAGGAGCCGGAGGCAGGGAATCAGGAGCCATGCTGGATTCTGAGAAAACATCATCAACAATGTCTAGAACAGGAGGTTCTATGGCCTATGCTGAGGAAGAAGGAGGAAATCCCTAAGCCTCTTTTTTGATTCTGAAAAACCTAACTTTCGCAGTGAAAGTGTTCCATTAAGGTATGCAAAGTTTCTCCAAAAGAAAAATCCTCAGGAGGAGAAGCAGAAGGGATGGAATCTTCTGCATCAGAGTCCTCATAAGGTGGAATAGATAATTCATGATCAGAAGAGGAATCAGAAGAAATAGAAACCTGATCCGAAGATTCATAGTTAGTGCCTTGCCTAGGCCTCTTAGCAGGAGGAGGATGGGAACCCCTGATCAAGGTAATTAAATCCTCATCCATTTTGATCATTTGTTTTTTAGGCATAGGGGACTGTGCACTTGGCCCAAGCATCGTTTTTTTTAGACATAGAAGTTGATTTTGGCCTAGGTTTTGAAGATGGCGTCAGTTTAATATACAAATCTTTAGACCTGAAAACACCCTCAGAAGCCGGTGCCTGCTCAGCGGCTCTGGACCCATCTAAGGTAGAAACATCAGCGGGTTCAATGCTTAAAGTGTCTCGCGGCATACTGGACTCCGAATGGGTCTCAGTGGAGGCCTGCGAATCAAAAGTAGCAGGTATCAGGGGCTGTGAAAGCACCTCACTGAGTACCGGCGGCTGGCTTAGGAGAAGCTTCGGCGTCGGTTTTGGACCTTGACGGTCTGTCTCTGTCTTTTTCTTTGCACTTTTTGTGTATTCCGGTAGTTGGATTGCTAACCGATGACATTTCTGGATAGTTAAATCTTGAGGCAAAAATATACCGATGCTTAATAGTGCGTTGATTAAATTTAGCACAAAACCAACAGCAAGGCATGTTGTGGTCAGGGCCTAGGCGAGGTATACACAACTAATACAATTATTAACTTTTACTGACATCGGTAAGGAGCAAGAAAAAGTTTCCCCAACGGGGTACTTAGCTTTAGGTTGAAGACTCCGGTTCTGAAGCTCAAAAATGAAAATTTCCGAAGTCGGCCGACCGGCACTTGTGAACTGCTTCTGCTTCGGGCACCGCACGGCAAGAAAGACTGATGAAAATGGCATCAGCTGCATGTTTTATACCCCTGACGACCTGACATCATGGAAGAAGGGACAGCACTAGACACAGGACTCAAGACTCTGTTAATCAGGCCGACTGAGGGCAACCTGCCAGCAGATTACCCAAATGTAATGACTGCAACAGTGAAACCTGAAGAACATCCTCTTTATTTCTAGATGTGAACCCTTTAGTAATTAGATGGGCTACATAGAACAATTTTCTAACTACTTTGGCAATAAGATTGTCAAAGGAGAGATTATTATCTACCTGGGTCCCCAGATCTCTTATTACCTCTTCTGTCTTAAGGGGGCTGTCACCTATGTGGTAATTCATAGGTGTTTTGTTTTTCCCAAATGGGATGACTATGCATTTTTTGGCATTTAGCTTGAGACCACGACTTTAACACCAGGTGTCCGTCTCAGTAAGGCCCTTTTGGAGAATGTCTGTGTCAGCCAGAGAGTCAATTATGGCTCCCAGCTTGCAGTCATTGGCGAACTTGGTTAGCCATAGTCCTCTTCTGTTTGCCTGTACTTCTGAGAAGTATATGCCGAACAGTAGGGGTCTCAGGACCGAGCCTTGTGGGACACCACTTGTGACTGGTTTAGAGTCGGACCTGGAGACCGCTATTCTTACCGTGTGAGTTCAGTATGTAAGCCACCTGGCAACCCATCTCGTGATGTAGGGGTTTATGTTCAGGCTGGTGAGTTTTTCTATAATTTCTGAGTGGGAAATGGTGTCAAAAGCCTTGGCGAGGTCAAGGTAGGCTGTGTGAACCACGTTCCCCTCATCTATGGCCTTGGTGTCTGTCTCGAAGAAGTCAACCAGCTTTAGTAGGCATGATCTGCCTTTAACAAAGCCAAACTGGGTCAGGTCAAGTGTGTGGAGGTTTTCAATGTCTTTGTTAATGAGTTCCATGATGATGCACTCCATAGCCTTGCAGACCAGGCTAGTCAGGCTTATGGGGCGATAGTTACCAGGGTCAGTTGTGGCCCCTCCTTTGTGGAGCGAAATAACTGTTGTTGTGCGCCATTCTATGGCCATGTAGCCTGTGGAGAGGCTGAGGTTGAACAGTGTGTTTAGGTGGGGGGGTTAGTTTGTTTTGTCTTTCATGCAAGATGCAGCCTGGGACACCATCTGGCCCCACTGATGCTGTGCGTTTGTCTAATGACAGGGCAGTTTTCACCTGTGCGTCTGTGATTTCTGGGACACTACACTTTTCCGGCATTCTTGTGGGCCCTTTTGGGGGGGGTGAAGATTGCACTGAATCTATCTGCCAGGATGTTGGCAATATCAGTAGGTTCAGTATATTTTGTGCTATTTTGCACTAGCTCAGAGCATATCTGCGATTTGCCACTTAGATTCTTGACATAGCTAAAGAAAGCTTTGTGGTTATCTTTCGAATCCTTGGCTATTTTTCTTTCGAAGTTAGCCTTGGATGATTTTATGAGGGACCTTAGTTTCTTACTGATACTGATCAGGGATGTCTTTCCTTCTTGGGAGTTGCTTTTTTTCTGAACTAGTTTCTTCCTTCTGTTGTATAGCCTGTTTATGGCAGGGGTCCACCAGACTGGTTTCCTTCTCTTAGGGGAGTGAGTCTTGGTTTTGCTAGGGATGGCATGATCCATGCATCCTTGTAGGTCCTCATAGAGTGCATTTGTAAAGGTTCCTGCATCTTGGATACTGTTATCCTTTAGCTTGGGGGCTGTGAAACTTACCTCCTCTGTCTTAAGTAAGGTGAAGTTTGCTATAGAAAAGTTTTTCACTGTGCTTTCCTTGGTTGGGGGTGGTGGTGTGGTGTGGACATCCAGAGTGATTAGTTTATGGTCTGATCTAACCAGTGAAGGCTGACCTCTGGTGTGGAACACCTGTCGCCCATGTTGGTGATGACCAGGTCCAATATGTTTTCACCTCTGGTAGGGGAGTTTACCAGCTGATCCAGGGTGTTTGAGTTGATAAATTCCAGGAAGCGCTGGACCTGGGAGTTTGTACTTGAGTAGTTTTCCCAGTTAACGGTAGGGTAATTGAAATTGCCCAATATCAGGGTGTTCAGTAGGACCTTCATGTTTTCCAGTGTCTCCAGAAAGGTGGAGTGGTGGTCGTGGGTCATGGAGGGTGATCTGTAGCAGGCCACAACATTCATTGCAGATTTGCCTGATGTTAGCTGCACATGGGTGATCTCAGAGGTATCATGCTGTGCCACTAACCTGGAGGTGTAGGTATCCTTGATGAATATGGATACACCCCCTCCTTTTGTGTTTCGATCCATGTTCTGTGGCCAAAATGTGTGGTATGAGTTGTAGCACGGTAGTGCTGGGGTGCTCTGTGGAGCCTTGAACCAGGTTTCAGTTACTGCACAGATGTCAACGTTCTCCATACTGAGGAGTGCTTCGAGCGCGTGCATTTTGAGATTTAAACTCCTGGCGTTGAGTAGCATAACCCTCATTTTTTTTATTTCTGCTGTTTACAGAGGTGGGTTTGACTTTTGAGCCTTGCCTAAAAAAGGCACTATGGGGCCAGCAAGAGCCTTGGCCAGTATTTGAAAACCTAGGCGTGACAGGTGCAAGCCGTCTCTTATGAAGCAATGATGCTTGTCGAGCATGTCGTCCCAGGCTGACAGACACTGGATCCCCTTTGAATGACACCTATAGCTTAGCCAATTGTTGAAATTGATTTGTTTTCTTTATCATGCGGTATCATTCTTGGTGAGGGCAGGATGCTACTCAGGCTCAGGGTCATACCAGCCTGGGCTACATGATCAGAGAGCTCTTCTATGTCTCTTTTCATGTAGTCCAGGGAGGTACGTCTCAGGTCATTCACACCAACATGAACAATGACAGAGTTATTTTTTTATTTTTATTTATCTATTTAACATTTGTTGACCGGGAAAGTCCGACTAGGTTCCACAGATCCTGTTTTCAGCGGAGGCCCGGGGAGAAATGCTCCAGACACATGTCTTTAGAATGTGGGAGGAAACCGGAGTACCCGGAGGAAACCCACGCGAACACAGGGAGAACATGCAAACTCCACACAGAAGGCACCCCGGCCGAGAATCGAACCAGAAAACCTCTTGCTGTGAGGCGACAGCATTAACCGCTGCACCACTGCGCCGCCCGTTATATTTGTACTTGTTCTAGAGTGACCTGAGTGCTTGTGTTATGTGGTGGATTCTGGCTCCCAACAGGCAGCTAACAGTAACCTTCTCCTTGTCCAGCCTAGTGAGTGGGATGTCAGTGTGCCTGACTATAGAGTCGCCTATTACTAGTGTGTTAGGTATTTTATTTCGCCTTAAGGGCTGTGATTTTGCGGCACACTGATTTTGTGTTTTATATGTTGTCTGGTTTGTGACAGGAGGTGCAGGTTTTTTGGGTGTCTGCTTTGGAGGTCTCTGATGCTTTTGTAGGTTTTTATTTAGAGCCTCCGAGTATGCTTTTGTGTATTTTTTGCCAGTGCTGGTTTAATATGTCTTTGTGAGGCTGGAGGTGCGGTGTTAACCTTCTCCTCATGACTGCCTGTTTCAGTCTTGGGTAGAGAGACAGCTTAGCCTCCAATTTAGCTATATAATTGCATCTCTCGCATATGTTAATGTTCTGTCGTAGGAGGAGAGGGTTGTCTGTGTACATGAGGCAGTTGTAACATTGCCTCAGGATACCCAGGTTCACCAGCTGGACTGGAGAGTATACCTGAAATTGCCCTTTGGTCATGCCTGAATAGTAGGGTGAGCTCCTTAGTCACTTGGTTGGTGAGGGGTGAATAATGAGCCTTGCCCTGCTGGGCAATCAAGTGTTGGGGTATATTAGTGCTTGCTATTAGGTCTGAGCAAGTGCTGGACTGTAGGATGCTTTTTAAGTACTTAGGTTGAGAGTTAGACTACTTTCAAGGGAAAAACTGAAGAGGACACTTGGTGGAGCTGGGAATAATTTAGCCCTAGCTAATCGGCACTGCCCGGATGTGCAAAACCGTGCAAACATGGTTTTTACAGCAGGGAAATGAAAGAGATAGAGATTAGCCCAAAATGGCCTATAAACTACTACTAGCTGGAACCACTCCTCCCAATACATAATTGTTTTCTGTTGTTGATGTGAAGGTTAACTAGTAATAACTCCAAATTTCCAAATGTTGGTATAGGTTTATCACATGGTCTAACAGCTAAAAGTGTCACAGTAGATTAATGTGACACCTCCGCCTTTTTTAGGTAGCCAGTCATTTCTATTATATACTGGAGGGATTATTTCAGTGTTAGCAGTATGTAGCTTTAGCCAGGTCTCTGTGAGTGCTACAATATCTGGGGAGTAGTGGGTTGGGAGAGTGGCCTAATGGTTAAGGTGTTTGCCTTACAAACACAAGGTGCAGGGTTTGAGTCTCACAAGGGATAATTGGCTAGGCTTAAAATGGCTTACATGGGCAGTTACCTTAGTATGAACCTACGTTAGGGTGGGAGCTGGCATAATGGTTAATGTGTTTTATCTTACGGTTACAAGGTACAGGGTTTGATTCTCACATGGGGTAATCGGCTAGGCTTAAAATGGCCCAGAAGTGCTGTTAGCCTAGTACTAATCTATGAATCTATGACCCCATGAGAGAGCCAGGCATGGAATTTGGTGGTTTTGTTGCAGATACTGCGTACGTTAATTGTAGTGAAGCAGAGGTTCTTGGCACTAGAAGAAAGGTTTTGGGCAGAATGGTTGGTTGTTCCATGGTTGAGTGAATGTCACCACATAGAGAGAGGGCCTGGTAGTGACATGTAATTATGGAGTGATGTTGAGTAATGAAGAGAGGCCTATGGTGGGGGGTTACAAATTAATTTTAGTTTGATTATGATGACAAAAGATCTAATTTTTGTGGACCACCCCCTGCCTCTAGAAGAGGACTCTTCCTGAGACTCTGGGAAAGCACCCTGGGATTTTCAGAATCACATCTTCTTCTCACTCCATTGGTTCCTTGAAAAGGTCCATTGGGGGTAAGAAAATCTGATCCCTATGGCAGATAAGGTCTTTCCCTCTTGCTCACTGTGGATAACAATGTCCTTAACTGATGGTCCAAAACAAAGAAGATCCATCAAAGGGGGCATGGATGAAAGATACTTTAAAAGGTTCCACAAACCCGCAAAGCCTCATCCAGGCATGTCTACTAAGGGCTATGCCTGTGCTGGCTGTTCGAGAAGTTCCCTCTGCAGCATGACAGATTAGCTTCATCGAGGAATTAGAAACAGATGATAGAGTGGCCAGTTGGGGCGATACCTTCTTGAGGTCCTTCTCCAACAAGGAGGTAAGTTGGAAAGTTCCTTACCCAGATCCCTCTGGAGACATGTGAAATGTGCCAAATAATTTAACGCTTTCAGCGAAAAAGTAGCTGAAGCATAAACGTGCTTCCCATGCCTGTCCAAAGCCTGAGACTCCTTGTTTGGGGAATGGACAGTGAAGCTCTGTTCTGCTAGCTCTTTCTTGGTGGCTGTTGACACCACAATGGCATCAAGGGAAACATTTTTGCTCCAGTACAGGTGATCACTAGGCAGACTGAGGTACTTGTCTGCGCACTTGGGTCTGGCTTCTTCCATGCCCAGCAGGCACCAAAATCAATAAGTTCATCCACCTACATGGACACCCAGGATGTAAATAGCCTCATCCCTGAAGGCCTCCAGAAACACGGACACCTCAAAAGAAGGGGGTTGGGTCGACCATCCACCCTTTTGCTTCAGGATATCCAAAATATCTCCAAATGTCCCTGGGTGGAGATCGGGGGGGGCCCCTTCTCCTTCACTGAAGTCAGTGTCCTCTGTTAATGACTCCACAGGGGAGTCCTAGTGCTTCCAATTGCACTGTTTCTTCTGATGAGTCTTACCATTGGGATACTCAGGGGAGGAATCAGAAGAATTGGGGACCCGCTGAAGGGGGTAGGTCTGAAGGCTCTCCTGGAGGGGCTGATTACAGTCAGGATGAATGGGTGCAAAGCTCCAAACAGAGGGTGATTGGTGGGGATGCAGAGGATGTGGAGCCACATCTCAAGGTCAGGAGACAGCTCTCTCAGCCACCTGAAAGATAGATGAACCCAGGGAAGCTCATTCCTCCTCCCTCCCCCCCTCCCTCATAGCTGAAGCCATCCCAGATCTGATGACTGCAGATAGTACTGGACCCGAACTGTCAAGGGAAGAAGCCCTAGGGGAAGAAATGGATCTAAAAAGAATGGAGCCGAAACCAACCCCGAGGAGTCAGCACCAACATCTTCGGTCTGGGGCTCGCTCTGCTCCGAGAGCATTGATGCACAGATAGTCTGGGACACTGCTGAAGTCGAAGAAAGACAAATCCTCAGCTCCAATGGCTCTCTCGAAAAAGTCAGATCCTGAAATTCCAAAACTGGAGGTTGAATCAGAAGAGAAGACTGAGATAACTGTAGATGGCACTTTCATGTACCCAGTATGGGTTGGAGATGAAAAAATCCCCAAATGAATCTGAGCTTTGATAAAACTCCACATCATTCTGTCCATGTCTAAATGAGACAGTCGAGAAGATCTTGACAAGGCTAAAGAGTGCATAGACTTGACCAGGGAGAGGCTGGTCCAAGTGGTTGGGGGCTGAAGTAGGACACTTGCTCTAACGTGGAGTATAGCTCTGGGACCTCTGATAAAAGTGTTTCAGACTCGAACTGGCTTTACCTGGAGATGGAGAACTCTGGATCTGAATAACGTCTGATGGATCAGAAGGGGAGCTCAGACCTGAAGGTTGAGGATTTGATAGCATTCAGATCTTCATAGGTGCCAGTTCTGTCAGATCTGAGGAATTTTTCGGATCAGATGAGGCATGGAGATCTATAGGATCCGAGGGGGCTGGATCAGATAATCTTTGTTGTTTTTTCAGATAGAGAAGTCATAATCTCCTGGGATGCTGAGGAAGCATGCTTCTTGGACTCCTTGGAAGCAGAAGGTTTGACAGGAGTTGGACCTCCAGAAGTTGGTAAGAGACCTCTTAATATCAGCTTGTTTCTGTAGTCTCCAATAGCACAGAGATTAAAGGCCATGCAAATCTCACACTCAACCTCTAAGTGCCCTGGCCCAAGACAATATACGCACCTCTTGTGGGCATCTGAATTGGGAATCTTATGCCCATAAGGGGTACACCTCTTAAAACCTGTAGGTTTATCAGACATACTAATACATGCAGGTTAGTGTACACGCACTAACAAGGAAGAAGATGACAAAGTCAACACACTTAACTGGCCAACTACAACATTACACTACAAAAAAATAATACTGGGAAAGTTTATATATATATATATATATATATATATATATATATATATATATATATATATATATATATATCCGCTAAGTAAGAAAAAGGAAGGGGAAGGTCAATGGCTACTGAAGAAAAACGTGGAAGGGAGGGGCAAGCAACCCTAACGTCAGCAAAAACTAGTGAAATTGGAAAAAACCCACTTATCGCCCTCGAAGCTACAAAATCATATCTGAGCTGGAATGAGGCAAACGAGATTTATTTTATTTAACATTTGTTAACAAGGAAAGTCCAACTTAGAATGAGCCAATTTTCAGCGGAGGCCCGAGAAGAAACACTCCAGACAAATGTCTTTGTAACGGGGGAGGAAACCAGAATACCCAGAGGAAACCCACACAAATGCAGGGAGGACATGCAGACTACACACAAAATGCACCCCAGCCAAGAATCGAACTGAAGAACTTCTTGCTGTCAGGTGATAACACTACCGCAGCAACACTGCGCAGTCCAGAGATCTGAAGGGTTAGAGGAGAAGTGAGGCATTATGAGAGGAGGAGGAGCTCAAGACTTGGATTGTAAGTCTTGAGAAGCGGCTGAGTCGGATCCAGACACTCAAGAGTGAGGAAGAATGAAATGGACAACATCAGATCTTATATTATACGGATTACTGAGACATGGGATAGTATACACATTAAATTACTGGGATTTAATAGTTTTTATAATTTGCAACAAACAAAATGGGGTGGCATGACACTGTTTATTAAAGACTCATTTTCTGTATTTATAGAACATAAAAATAGCCAGAGCTGAAATATTAAGAATAATTCTAAACTATTTATAGCCATGAGGTAATGTCAAATTGGGGTCTATATCACATTGTCGAAGTATTACAAGTTCAAATCACTAAAGTCCAAACTTTAATGATTGAACTATAATACTTCGAATGTCAAAAAAAAACAAAACAAAAAACATGTTAAGCCAAAAGCAAACAAAAAAAAAAGCGCTCTATGCAGGGGGGGGGGGGGGCAAGCCCACACCCCTCACTACTTAATATATCAACTTTGAGATCATACTTCAGTGCAATACAGTGCAGAAACAGAAGATTTCTGTTTCCTACACTGTAGCGCGATCTAGGAATTGGTATATTTAAGTAGTGGGTGTGGGTGCAGGGGGGCATGCCTCCATGCTTATACCTTTTAGTTTTTTTTGGGGGTTGAAAATGCTTTTAACATCAATTCGGACTTTTAATGGTTTGATCACTTGTGTTCAATGTTTAGTGATTCAAACTATTAAAAGTTTAATGATGTGATATAGACCCTCAAAACTGTGTGCTGGCTTAAAGAAGCCCAAATTAGTTTGTAGAGGTCATTATTACTTTGCAAATTGTTTTCAGTTAATATCTGGAGAACCCCCTGTAATAGTTGGAGACTTTAATTACCAAAGTATAAACTGAGAAAAGAGGCGTGCTATTTTACAATTTTTATCTTTTTTTTTTTTTTTTTGGATGTGATAAACATGTATAATTTTGATCATTTGGTGAAATTTCCCACATGTGGTGGTAACACTCTGGACCTTATGTTAACTAACAACAAAGGATTAATTAAAAATGTGAAAATAAATCCACATTTGGGAACATCAAATTGCATACCACTGAAGTTCACCATTCTGAATTTTTCATTTAATAGAGTGGCCAAGATAAGATGAATGCAAACAATTTAGTAGAAGGCATTAAAAACAGCAATGGACTAAAATTATTCTAAAATAAAGACTGCAAGTCAGCTATTTTTAACAACTGTATGGAATATCTTGAGCCAAAATATTTTACATAAGGAAAAAGTATCTGTTATAGATTAAATAAATAGTAAAAGTTTTAAAAAGGTATAGTTTTAAAGTTTAAAAGAAAGGTTTTTAAGGCCTAAAAATAATGTATCTTTTTCTAACAAAAAGAGATTAAATAATGTCACCAAAAAATTAAGTACAGAATTTATGAGCTCAACAGAAATTCTGAATTCAAAATGCTACACTTTAATAATAACAATAATAACAATTTTACAGTTATGTAAATAGTCAAAGGGAAGAAATTATGCCTGGACCGATATGTTTTGAAGGAAAACTCATCAATGCAAGGAATATAATAACACTGCTTTTCAATCAATCCTTTGATATGTGTGGGCATAAATTTACATAAGGAAGAGGATAGATTTCATTATGAAAGAGGACAGTTGTAAGTTTGTCCAAAAATAACACAGGATGATGTATGCTTTGCCTTACAAAAATTAAATCTACTTGTTCAATGGGGCCAGAAAAAATATCCTACGAAGTTTATTTTACAGAATAACAAAGGATATAAGTGAAGCACGAGTAATTACATTTAATAAAATTAATTAAGAACTGGTTAAGTGCCCCAGGACTAGATTATTTCACATGTGGCACCTATACATAAAAGTGGTTCTAAGTCTTGAGGTTGTTGTTGTTGTGTCTTTCGGCTTTTCCCAGTTAGGGGTCACCACAGCGGAACTCTGGTCCACTAATGATTGGCAGTAGATTTTTACGTGCCGAGTTGCCAGCTCTGACGCACAACCTTCAACGAAGGTACACCCATTCACGCATGTCTCCACACAGAAGACGCTCTAGCTGAGAATCGAACAGGACAACGTCTTACTGTGAGGCGACAACGCTACCACAGCAGCACCACCACTAAGTCTTGAGGTGGTGAACTGTATACCAATAAGCATGTAGTACACATTACGATAAAGACAAACACGGCAATCACACTGATGCAACACAGTATGGATTCCTGAACGGCAGGTCCATTAACAAGTTTAACATCTTTTTATAATATTACATGCTAAACATTAGTTCAAGGGAAACAGTGTAGTTGTACGTTTTGATGCAAGTACGGTCTCTGATACATTACCACATAATAGTATGGTACACAGACTTCATCAACTAAGAACTGCTCCATTTGTGACACAATGGATTATAAAATGGTTGAGTCACAGTAAACATAGAGTTGTAAATTGTGAAGAAAAAACAAACTGGATAAGAGTTACTTCAGGTGTGCCTCAGGGATCTATCCACTGACCCATATTGTTTAATATGGTTTTCTCCAGTTTCCCTAGATCTACATAGTTTACTAGGCAAGTATGTCAATGACTCAAAAAGTATAGACTTATTAGTAAAATGGAGAACATTGCACATTAAATAATTACTTAGAAAAAGTAAAATTAATGAGCATCCAAAACAGCCTTATGTTTTAATACTAATAAGTGTAAGGTAATGACTTTTGGGAAGTTTGAATGCAATTCAATAATCACCAACAAGCTTGAAATTGTAAACTCTAACATTAAAAAATTCCAGTAGAAATCTGTATATTTTTGGTAGTTATGGTAATATACTTTTAAAATACTACTTTAGTTATATTAAAATGAAGTTATTTCTTTATTTTCACTTTGTTTACCAGGAAAGTATGACTGGGCTGTCACAAAAAAACCTTTTTCCGCAGAACCTCAGGTAGAAAAACTCTAGTTCACAAGAATGACATTTGGAAACATGCATTAAATAATTAATTAAAGTAGATACAGGTAGGATTTTATGGCATACATTATTAGTAGTAAAAGGCATAACAGATTACTTTGGTATAAACATTAATAAAGTATTAAATTACATACAGCAGACTAATATTTAATATTTAAACAGATTTTAAGCTAAGACATTATCTAACTGCTCGGTTATGGTAGAAGAAAGTAATTATAGGACAGAGCATGAGAAGAGGAGGAATATCAGGAAGAGGAAGAGTGGTAGTTTACAGTGTATGATCTAGCATTTGGTAGTTTGAGTGAAGGACAAATGTAGTTAGGCTGGGGATAGGGAGAGGTCCTGGTGGTTTGGTGGGGAAGGCAGGAGCTGATTTTTTGTTTTTTGGTTTAAGGGTCATAGGAGGTGAAACTGTATATTTTGGATAAACAATTAAAAGGACAAAACACTGATGAGCACTTTCTCCCTACAAGAGAGCTTCTCCAGATCTATGCTCAGCAACAGATTTTCACTGAATTTATACATTCTTACAAATAATGAAAAGAAACTAACACAAACGGAAACTGAATATGAGGAGTAGTTGATGTGGCTACAGACAATGGGAGTGGTCAGGAGATGCACTGATATTTAGCATAAAAGAATGGATAGTAACAACCTAAGAACCTAGGACTGGTTGAATAACAATATTCTATTGGGCGTAGAGGGAATGAATTGTCCAGTAGTGTTGTGAAGAAGGAATGGCAGGTGATTGGCTAGTGGGTATAAGTTAGTGACATTACTAGGTAAAATTAAAACTCTTTCTTACTGGCTGGTGGGTTCTGCCTACATGTAGGGTGACTGGGTAGCAGTAAGCCTTGTAGCTGGTGCACAGTTTCATAAATAAATCAAATACTACAGTCTGAGGGAAGCTTGCTTTTACAAATCTAGTGACCAATATTTATGTACAAAAAATGTTACCACACTGGTTATAGCAGGAAGTTTTCTATATCAATAAGTCTGTGATTCTGAAGCAATAAAACAAATACATTTTGTAGTCTTCATGATAACAAAGCACCAGATTATAAATGTTTTTACTATTACAGACAATCTAACAAAAAAATCAGGTGAAGGTATATAATAAGGATTAAAGCCAGTTATGAGACCTGTGATTATTACATGTTCAGTGATAACAACAGTACTACAGATTGTGTAACTGTGACAAGTTTTTTTGCTGGCCTTTAAATAGATTTTATTTATTTATTTTTTTGCACTGGGCACACTGATTCACAACTGCTTTAGTATTTTACTGGTTTCCCTTTGGGGTTGCACTTGTTTCTTTTTTTTTTTTGGTCCAGATACATTAAGCACAGTGTGAGACAAGCTTAAGGATAATTTGAAAAAAAATTGTATAAAGATATTTGAGCATAACAGGAAACCATTATATAGATACATAAGATACGGAAAGGGTAAATACACACAAATTGATAAACTGTGTGTATAGATTCTAAAATGTATTCTCAGACACAACAGTTTATAGATATAGTTACAAAATCTTATGCAAAACAGTTTGGCTCCACAAAGGGGGTGATAAGTTGTTCTAGTGACATCCAGGTAACCTCTCATAATGAAATCAAATTATACTGTATTGAAAAAGAACTATGCAAACTGGATCCAGACAAAGCACATGGAGGAGACATAATTAGTAATAATGACCTTAGAACACTTCAGGAAGAATTGGTAGCAGCATTATATCCATTATTTACTAGGTCATATAAATATGGAGAGATTCCTAAAGACTGGAAACATGCACTTTTTAAACCTGTCTTTAAAAGAAACGGGAGTAGGACAAACACAGAGTCACATAGACCCTTAAGTGTACTTTCATGTTGTGAAAAATAATGCAGAAGGTAATATTGAATACGTGACTGTCAGAACCGGAAATGATATGACTTGAAACCATACATCAGCATGCATATGTTAAAAATAGATCTATTACTATCCCCTAACATGATGTTCTATAACAATATGACAGCAGCTATAAAAGAAAAATTGTGCTGTGATGTAATTTACACAGAGTTAACTTTAGCATTTGACAGGGTCATACACAAAACATTGATCAATAAATTAGAACAAACCGGTATTGATTTCTTATTGATAAGATGGATAGCTGCATGGCTTACAAATAGGACATGGCAAGTATCATACAGCAATTGGACAGGTGAAATTCTTGGATAAAGTCAGGGTGTCCCATAGGGCTCTGTCCTAGGCCCTTACTTATTTAGATTGCATCTTTCAGACCTGTTGTTTTCATCTGCAGTGTTCTACAATCTGTATGCAGATGACCTGAAATTGGTTAAACTGATTAAATATATTACAGATAGGGCACGTCTGCAGAAGAATTTGACTAAATTGACTATTTGGGCACAGAAGAATAATATATGCTGATAAATGCAACAAAAACTAAGCATAAGAGATTTGGGAGACATAAATTGAAAGGTGAGTATTTAATGCAGCATACAGTGATTAAAACTGTAGATTCAGTTAAGGACCCAGGTAGATCTAGCTTTCAGGAGTTTTTCTAATCATATCAACCAGCTGGTTAATGAGTTACAGAACTATAGGTTGTATAAAATATAAAGTCTAGGAAGTCAGAAATGATGAAGTCATTGTTTGTTAATTACATTAGATCCAAACTTAAGTATGGCATAATAATATGGAAAGCTTATAAGAAAACAAGCAGGAGTAAACCAGAAAGAGCACAGCGAAAAAATACCAAGGGCATGTATGGCAGTAAAAAAATAAGTTATTATGAAAGACTAAAATATCTGAATGCATACACTTATTATAAGAACAACTGTTTTTGTATAT